>NC_083483.1:17293133-17328133 GCF_030014155.1 Tachysurus vachellii
GTGAAAGTCCACACAAACAGTAACCTGAGCAACAGGATGGACGGAGCCTGGAGCTGTGAGGCAGTAATGCTTCTCACTGCATTTACACTAAAATGAACTAACATTAAATTAACATCTAAAACTGGTCTTACGTTGGATTTCCCTCACACTCCTCTGGATTTATAAAGTAAACTGGGTCTTTTATTTCTGTGCACCTGTCAGTGGAGACAAAAGGTGTGTGTAGTGTTTAGAGAAAACTTACAGCAGTACAGTCTTGTTGTGTAAGGCTGGTTTTACAGGTTCCACCATGGAAAATTCTACACATGAGAGGAACACAGAGGGAAGAAAGGAATGAGAGAGAGAGAGAGAGAGAGAGAGAGAGAGAGAGAGAGAAAGAACAATAAGTATCACAGAGATTTTCCATCAGTAAGGTTCACAGTCACAGAGGATTAGATCTTCATCTTCTCCTGGTTGTTGCACTGCTTGTTATAAACTGTTATAAACTGTACTTACTCATTCAGTGCTGTACATAAAGTTCCTACAACAGAAACATGAAACAAACAGAATCAACATACATTAATGTTAAAAAAGCTAAAATTAAGATTTCTCACACATGCACAAAGCTGAATATAAGGCAATATTACAGAACTTAATAAAATAAAATATATATTAATGATGTCTGTTTACTGTTCGGGAATAAAGGATCTCAACATACCGAAGCTCAGCGCCCCTGAGAACAAGAGCAAGAAGAAGTGTAGCTTTCTCATGGTGAGGAGAAGATCATGGAGAACTGTAAAATAAAGAGTCAGGACTCAACACACCACAGAGAAGGTTCAGGTTTACAGCCAACATCAGAGGGTGGGTTCAGGCTGATGTGGTTTATGGAGACTGTGATACTTGTGATAGAGCTGCTGATTATATTCCAGTGTCTCATGGTTGGTTTTTAGAACTTGCTCTGACACTTTCATATCATCACATCTTCATGATCACTTTATTATAATAATACACTGAAATGCTGCAGGTTCATGTTTCATACAAAAGTGTTGTTTTTATTCATGTTCATATTTTAACCCCAACTTCAGAGGAACTTGAATTCTTAGTTGAATTCTGAAAGATAAAATACAGGTTTGGTGTGTGTGAAATATGTATAATGTGATGTAAACTGTTATGACAAGTCAGTACTTTACTACTTAAACTGTATCAGTATATACACTCCTGTCCCCTTTATTAGGAACATCCATACGTTCATGTCTAATCAAAGCACAGTGTGTAAAGTCCTGCAGATCACATCAACCTTCAGATGTTTGTGCCACATGAGCTGGTATTCAGAAACTCCTGATCTCCTGAGATCTTCACCCACAACCATCTGTAGAGTTCATACAGAATGGTGCAAAAAACAAAAGAACCTCCTGATAGTGAAGACTGAATAACCTTGTTGAAGATTGTGTTCAGATTTACACACCAGCTTTGAGAACAAGGTGTACAACTACCCTCCCAACCCACCCCACCCACCCCCAAACAGGTGCCATTATTACTGAAGATAATCAGTTATTCATGTGAAAGTTCAGTAGTTTTAATGTTATAACTAATGGGTTTTGGATATAATGATAGTGTACAAAGTTCCACTGTGAACAAGATGAGATTAACATTAACTATGTGTAGTTTGGAGAAATTAAAATGCCATTAAAACTTAAAGAAACTCCAACTGCGCAAACACAACCTATATATATATATATATATATATATATATATATATATATATATATATATATATATATAGACTAAAGGTGTGTGGTGTGATAAGTGTCTGTATTGTGTAGATTGTTTTCTTTGTTCTGTTGTGGTTTCACTTCTTTGTCATTTGCTTGTTGTGGTTTAATTCAGTGAAATGAGGCGGTGAGTGTAGAGAGTGAATACACACTACAGAGACTTGTGATTAAAGGCCGCATGACTACACACACACACACACACACACACACACACACACACACACACACACAGATACCTTCCTTTCATCAACACTTTACAAGCTGTATTGTATGATTCAATTATTTAAAAAAAATAAATATTTAATTTGAAATAATTATTTTTTTTAATACTAAAGAAAACATTATTGACTGTTTGCTGTGAAATGTCGACTGACACGTGATACACATCAACACTACATGTTCTGATGTGAACTGATGTTACACAATGTTCTGTTCATAACAGACTTCTAACAGATAAAATCACTAAATGTAGCATAACTGCAGATATGAAGGTAAAGAGAACCACATGATCTTTATTCTTACTTTAATCCTTCATTTTATAAAAATATATCTGCTGAAGAGTTTAATCTAAATTACAGAAAGGAGCATTAACATACATCTCAATACACAAAGCTACATTTCTTTCTATGAAGATTCACAAATTATTACTTACTGTGTTAAGTACTTTACATTTACGGTATTTAGCAGACGCCCTGATATCCAGGGTGACTTACATTACATTTTCTATACAACAGAGCAATTGAGGGTTAAGGGCCTTGCTCAGGGGCCCAACAGTGGCAGCTTGGTGGATCTGGGATCGAACTCACAACCTTCTGATTGGCAGCCCAACACCAGTAAGCTATGACACGCCATACTTTAACATGTTTCTTTCTTTTTCTTTCTTTCTTTCTTTCTTTCTTTCTTTCTTTATTAACACACATCTGCATTTTCTGTTGTTCATGATATCCATAAAAATAAACCTATCCTTCAGAAAATGTATGTTATCTGTGATTAACACATTTTATTTGATGTGTTTATTACTCTGTGAATGTGACTACAGAAACAACAGATTAAATGAGTGCATTAATATAAACCACTAACACGTAGAGCTGCTGTTATTGAGATTTAATCAACATCTACTGTGGGATTAATACAACACCGATCTGTTCCACAATCCTTTATTTTATAAGTGATTTGGATGTAAATTTATAGATAAGATTTTATGTGAGCGAGACTTTCAACACGTTTGATAAATTAGCCTCGAAGCGCTGGTAAAGAGCGTTTACATTTTCTTTGATGCTTTCTTACAACCTTCTGAAGATATCTTCTGAAGACCACAAGAACAAATGTCACTGACCAACTCAGGAAGCCAGAAGGAAGAATTAAAATGAAATAAGTCATCATTAATATCCAGTGTAGCTTTTCTGAGGACGGTGTGTGATGTCACAGCTTTGATAACATCTGAATCTCTCTTTATTTCAAAGACAATAAGAAAAAACAATACTTGAAATGTCATCTGGGTGTGTGTCGTGTTGTAATCACAAAACACTGAAAAGTAGCCTCAAACACACACACGCGCACACACACACACACACACACACACACACACACACACCTGAATGACTTGGCTGGTTTTTCTGGTTGTAAAAGTATTCTGACACACCTGTTCCCAACACCCCCCCCCGTCTCAGTTACAGGACAGACGTTAACATTACTGGCATTGTAATAATAATAATAATCATAATATTAATAATAATAATAATAATAAACACCACCTAATTAACACAGTGTAATTGTTGTTGTTGTTGTTTAGTTCAATTATATCTATACTCTAGAGTGCTGTGTGAAAGCACCGTAGCATTGGGTTAGGGTTCTCCTTTTAGATCAAAAGATTTAGTAGAATTATGGCAATTATACAGACGAAATGAACTCATGATAATAAAGATGTCAAATAAATCTAAAACTACACAATTCCCTGAAGACCTTTCACCTAAATGTACACTTCAGTGATTTACAAAGACACACAAGGTGTCTAGGCGACACTGCAACAACATCTATACTCCAGCCGTGATACACTATACACTACACAACATCATCACAACACTACGCAAATCATCATCACAACACTACACAACATCATCACACTACACAACATCATCATCACACTACACAACATCATCACAACACTACACAACATCATCACACTACACAACATCATCATCACACTACACATCATCACACTACACAACATCATCATCACACTACACAACATCATCATCACACTACACAACATCATCACACTACACAACATCATCACAACACTACACAACATCATCACACTACACAACATCATCACACTACGCAACATCATCACAACACTACACAACATCATCACACTACACAACATCATCACACTACGCAACATCATTACAACACTACACAACATCACACCACGCAACATCATCACACTACACAACATCATCACAACACTACACAACATCATCACACTACGCAACATCATTACAACACTACACAACATCACACTACACAACATCATCACACTACACAACATCATCACAACACTACACAACATCATCACACCACGCAACATCATCACACTACACAACATCATCACAACACTACACAACATCATCACACTACGCAACATCATTACAACACTACACAACATCACACTACACAACATCATCACACTACACAACATCATCACAACACTACACAACATCATCACACCACGCAACATCATCACACTACACAACATCATCACAACACTACACAACATCATCACACTACGCAACATCATCACAACACACAAACCAACAGGGAGGAAGTTACCATAACAGCAGAAGACAACAAACCAGGGCATTTACACATATCATGTAGTAAAGCTGATAGGAATAATAAAAGAGAATAAGGTGACTGTTACCTGTGAGATCTTTTCACCTGTCAGATTATCAGACTGTGTGTCAGGTAAGTGCACCTGGCACATTGACTCCGCCCACACAGGAAGTACATCCTTAGTATTACACTTAATGATGAAAGTGACTTTTTCACTCAGAATAATAAAACTCATTAACGTTCTGTTGTTCATGTGTCGAGAACGAGTTTTATTCACACATGTGAGTCGTTATGATTTCAGGGAGTCAGATCATTTGGTTCAGATCACCAGTAAGTGTCGACTCATGAATATAACTCATTGCCTTGGAAGCAATTAAGCAGTTTAAGGAGAAGAAAAGGAATTATAACATTACCTGTGTGTCGCTGATCCGAGTCGAGTGTCAAGGTTCCGCGATAAGAGCCGACTCATAGAGCCGACTCATATAACCGACTCATTCACCAGGTTCACCGCAGACACACAGGAGACAGTGGAGAAAGTTACAGGCTTAAAACTATAAGATATAAATGTATAGAATGGTTGATATAGTAGAAACCTATATATATATATATATCACACCTTTGTAACTGTCCTTTATATTTTACAGATCTAAACCACAATGATAAACATTTACAGTGAATTTATTCATTAAAACCCAGAATTTATTTGAACATTCTACACATACATCATCTTTTCTTTCTTTATTTTCTTTGCAGTACTTTAGAATAAACTCTACTGCAAACAAGGTGTGTAAAGTTAATATGAAAATAATTCTATAAAGTCTAAGAATACACATTCAATATCAATCTGTTTATTGGTTCTGTGCTGATCTGTGAGGTGGACATCATAATTACTTACAACACATTCAGCTGTGAAATATTATAATCTAATTCAGTCAATGTTAGCAAAAATATGATACAGAAAATCTACACAGTATGGAGCATTACTACACAGTATGGAGCATTACTACACAGTATGGAGCATTACTACACAGTATGGAGCATTAATACACAGTATGGAGCATTAGTACACAGTATGGAGCATTAGTACACAGTATGGAGCATTACTACACAGTATGGAGCATTACTACACAGTATGGAGCATTAGTACACAGTATGGAGCATTACTACACAGTATGGAGCATTAGTACAGAGTATGGAGCATTAGTACACAGTATGGAGCATTAATACACAGTATGGAGCATTAATACACAGTATGGAGCATTAGTACACAGTATGGAGCATTAGTACACAGTATGGAGCATTAGTACACAGTATGGAGCATTACTACACAGTATGGAGCATTACTACACAGTATGGAGCATTAGTACAGAGTATGGAGCATTAGTACACAGTATGGAGCATTAGTACAGAGTATGGAGCATTAGTACACAGTATGGAGCATTAGTACACAGTATGGAGCATTAATACACAGTATGGAGCATTAGTACAGAGTATGGAGCGTTAGTACACAGTATGGAGCATTAGTACAGAGTATGGAGCGTTAGTACAGAGTATGGAGCATTAGTACAGAGTATGGAGCATTAGTACACAGTATGGAGCATTAATACACAGTATGGAGCATTTTTATTGAACATCTCTGAGGTGTCGTGCAAATTCTCTTTATTTAAGGGAAATCTATTATACAATCGCTTTGCTCACAAGACAGTATATACAGGCTTCTGTTAGTTAAACAGAGTTATACAGACCATCGGAACATTCTGAGGCTGCAATTACTATTAGTTCTGACATTGAGGGAAAAATATGTGCTGGCTCTAACAATTCACAGGAAAACACCATGAAAGATTAACATCATTATATTAAATAAAGGTAATAAAAAGGTATTCGATAAACTACACCTGTTTCAGATTTATAGCATTATGTGCTTTGAATATTTACGTTAACGATTAAAAATTGTTCAAAAATTAATTTAAAGAATACAATTTTTGTATTTTTTCTGGTATTTTCCAAAATATATTCAAGCTATAGTTATATAATGGATATGGACTGAAAGTGCACACTCTCTGGTATAATGTAAGGCTATATACATCACACTTGGAGGAAGGCTTTAGGAATTACTGTGGTGGAGATTAACACCCCCACCTCCTTTTTTCCCCAAGAGACTAAAATAAAATTGGACAAATGAATTACAAGCTGTTTCCTGGACAGGTGTAGTCTGTTCCTTTGTTATTTCCTTCTTCAGCAGGTGAAAGGTCTGGAGTTGATTTAAAGTGAACCTACGTCATGCGTTCAAAGGAGCTCTGTGCAAGTCAAACAGTCCATCATAAGGCTTCAAAAACAAAACCAATCCATAAAAGAGGATTAAAAAAACACCAGAAAGAAGGAAACCCAGTCTTTGGTAATGTCTATGGGTCATTGCCTACAAAGTGTTCTTAACAAAATATTACACATGAATATTTTACTTATGATTATATTCATTTGTCCAATTACATTTGAGCCCCTGAAAATAGGGACTGTGTATAAAAAGCAGTTTCTAAATTTTGTACTTGATATTTTTTACCTCTTGAATTAAAGCTGAAAGTCTACATTTCAAATTATTCTTGATTATTTCATTTGAATTTCTGGTGGCATACAGAGCCAAAGCTGGAGGAAAAAAAGGTGACAATCTTATCTATCATCTAATGACCGGAGGAAACCCCCGAGGCACACAAGGTGGAGGCGGGAATCGAACCCCCAACCCTGGAGGTGTGAGGTGAACGTGCTAACCACTAAGTCACCGTGACCCCCCTAGAATAATTCTTTTTTTAATTTATTTTGAAAGAGCTGTCAGAGGATGAAGTGACTGATGTGTGTGTGAGCAAAAGTACGGTACAAACACATTGATATTGCAGTGAATCGATTAAATAATCACTGTATATAACTTTATGGAGTGGATTCAGTTTCTCTGCAGTCTACGATCAGTTCAGCAACACATGAAGTTTTATATAGGTTACATTTTAATTAATGCAATATTCATATTCTACATGAGCATTCTGTATCTGTTCAACATCTTTCTGTGTGTGAGTTTTGTTTCTAGTTCTCTAGTATTAACTAGACAGCAGATTATAGAATTTACCAGTTTGTCATAATGTCCTGTTCTGCCCAAGTAGATCTCTGTTGCCATCTAGAGCACAAAAGAAGTAACAACAGAACAGATCCGACATGATGGAACTATAACTCAAAGTCAAGTTAATTTTATTTATATATTATTTATATAGTATTATATTATGTACAATGCAACAGGTGTTACCTCATGTACTATATCATCTTATAGTAGATAAAATCTCATCAAAATTAGAGAATAAAGGTTCAGATCATAAGAGAAATTAAAACATTGACAGACGGTACCACGGATGAAAGGGCAAAATAGAAAACCCAACACTACAGAACTCTGTGCCATTTCAATTCAATTCATCTGTTGTTAACAATTCAGAAAAAGAAGTTTAAAATTAACTTATTATTTATCTTTAACATCAATCCTTAATGAGCAAGACTGAGGTGACGGTGATGAGGAAAAACTCCCTGAGATGATAAGAGGAAGAAACCTTGAGAGGAACCAGACTCAGAAGGGATCCTCATCCTCATTTGGGTGACACTCTACAGTAAATAGTATAAATGTAAATAATGTCCTTTCTACAACAGTTTATAATAGTGCAGCCGAGAGCTCCTGAGGAAGTTTAAACCTTCTTCAGATCAGACATATTCCATGCTTTGCTCACACTTTAAACCTTGTGGTGAAAAAGACAACACTCCTGGCACTTTTCTCCACCCACTCCAACCTGCCTGCACTTACCTCTTCACCTCTTCTCCACAGTCCCTGTCACAATGTTTGACCCCAAATCCTTAAACTCCTGCACCTCCTTGACCTCCTGCAGCCCCCTGTAACCTCACTGTTCTACTTCCCTCCCTCTCGTTCATACACATGTATTCTGTCTTACTACCACTGACTTTCATTCCTCTTCTTTCCAGAGCAGACCTCCACCTTTCCTGGTGTTCCTCCACCTGCTCTCTACTCTCACTACAGATCACAATGTCATCCACAAACATCATTGTCCACGGAGATTCCTGTCTGACTTCATCTGTCAATCTGTCCATCACCACAGTAAACAAGAAGGGACTCAAAGCCGACCCTTGATGTAGCCCCACCTCCACCTTGAACTCCACTGTCTGACCTACAGCACATCTCACTGCTGTCATTCTCCTCTCATACACATCCTGAACTACTCTGATGTACTTCTCTGTCACTCCTGACATCCTCATACAGTACCATAGCTCCTCTCTCATCACCCTGTCATACACTTTCTCTACATCCACAAAGACACAGTGCAGCTCCTTCTGACCATTTCTGTACTCCTCCATTAACATTCTCAGACCAAAAACTACATCAGTTCTGCTCTTTCTGGTCATGAAGCTATACTGCTGCTCACAAATATCCCCTTCCTTTCTCCACTACTCTTTCCCATAGCTTCATTGTGTGGCTCATCAACTTTATACCTCAGTAGTTGCAAACGATCAGCACTAGATCATTTCTCCTATCCAGTATGATATAATACTGAACACATTATAGTGTTGTGAAGTTCTTTGTAAAAGGAGTCATAATGTTTGGTCCTGATCTTATTGCCATTACACTGTTTCACCAGCAGGTGGTGTTTATAAATGTTCGGAACAGTAAATCAGTTTGTGAAGCCATTGGTTCGAGGCTTCGAAACGATGCGTCATGATATTTATTAATGATATTTACTACTGATGTTTATTAGTGATGTTTACTAGTCATTATATTTATTAGTGATGTTTACTTCTAATCGAAAACAAACATAGCAGCGTCGCCGAACGCTACACAGTGCGGCGCCGGGTAATGACGTCAGCACCAACTGGCCCTCGCGCGCGTGCTGATGACGTTGCTCCTAAACGGAACTGCTGGAGTTTTCTAGAAAAGGCTTTAAGACATTAGTGAGTTTTGACTCCGTAACGCGGAATAAACTCGTTATAAGGCGCAGAGACGGTGTCCTTATAGCAGTTTATAGCTTAAAGTCGGGACTGGACCTCATTACTGCTGCAGAACTAACATTTATTAACAATAATAATGACCACCATCGACTACAGCGTGTGGGACCACATAGAGGTGTCTGATGATGAAGATGATACACATCCGAATATAGACACACCGAGTCTGTTCAGGTGGAGACACCAGGTATCACACACACACACACACACACACACACATCCGAATATAGACACACCGAGTCTGTTCAGGTGGAGACACCAGGTATCACACACACACACACACACACACACACACACACACATCCGAATATAGACACACCGAGTCTGTTCAGGTGGAGACACCAGGTATCACACACACACACACACACACACACACACACACATCCGAATATAGACACACCGAGTCTGTTCAGGTGGAGACACCAGGTATCACACACACACACACACACACACACACACACACACACACACACACATACACATCCGAATATAGACACACCGAGTCTGTTCAGGTGGAGACACCAGGTATCACACACACACACACACACACACACACACACACACACACACACACACACACACACACACACACATCCGAATATAGACACACCGAGTCTGTTCAGGTGGAGACACCAGGTATCACACACACACACACACACACACACACATCCGAATATAGACACACCGAGTCTGTTCAGGTGGAGACACCAGGTATCACACACACACACACACACACACACACACACACATCCGAATATAGACACACCGAGTCTGTTCAGGTGGAGACACCAGGTATCACACACACACACACACACACATCCGAATATAGACACACCGAGTCTGTTCAGGTGGAGACACCAGGTATCACACACACACACACACACACACACACACACATCCGAATATAGACACACCGAGTCTGTTCAGGTGGAGACACCAGGTATCACACACACACACACACACACACACACACACACACACACATACACATCCGAATATAGACACACCGAGTCTGTTCAGGTGGAGACACCAGGTATCACACACACACACACACACACACACACACACACACACATCCGAATATAGACACACCGAGTCTGTTCAGGTGGAGACACCAGGTATCACACACACACACACACACACACATCCGAATATAGACACACCGAGTCTGTTCAGGTGGAGACACCAGGTATCACACACACACACACACACACACACACATCCGAATATAGACACACCGAGTCTGTTCAGGTGGAGACACCAGGTATCTCACACACACACACACACACACACACACACACACACACACACACATACACATCCGAATATAGACACACCGAGTCTGTTCAGGTGGAGACACCAGGTATCTCACACACACACACACACACACACATCCGAATATAGACACACCGAGTCTGTTCAGGTGGAGACACCAGGTATCACACACACACACACACACACACACACACACACACATCCGAATATAGACACACCGAGTCTGTTCAGGTGGAGACACCAGGTATCACACACACACACACACACACACACACACACACACACACACATCCGAATATAGACACACCGAGTCTGTTCAGGTGGAGACACCAGGTATCACACACACACACACACACACACACACACACACACACACACACACACACACATACACATCCGAATATAGACACACCGAGTCTGTTCAGGTGGAGACACCAGGTATCACACACACACACACACACACACACACATCCGAATATAGACACACCGAGTCTGTTCAGGTGGAGACACCAGGTATCACACACACACACACACACACACACACACACACACACACACACACACACACATCCGAATATAGACACACCGAGTCTGTTCAGGTGGAGACACCAGGTATCACACACACACACACACACACACACACACACACACACACACACACATCCGAATATAGACACACCGAGTCTGTTCAGGTGGAGACACCAGGTATCACACACACACACACACACACACACACATCCGAATATAGACACACCGAGTCTGTTCAGGTGGAGACACCAGGTATCACACACACACACACACACACACACACACACACATCCGAATATAGACACACCGAGTCTGTTCAGGTGGAGACACCAGGTATCACACACACACACACACACACACATCCGAATATAGACACACCGAGTCTGTTCAGGTGGAGACACCAGGTATCTCACACACACACACACACACACACACACATCCGAATATAGACACACCGAGTCTGTTCAGGTGGAGACACCAGGTATCACACACACACACACACACACACACACACACACATCCGAATATAGACACACCGAGTCTGTTCAGGTGGAGACACCAGGTATCACACACACACACACACACACACACACACACATCCGAATATAGACACACCGAGTCTGTTCAGGTGGAGACACCAGGTATCACACACACACACACACACACACACACACACACACACACACACACACACACATCCGAATATAGACACACCGAGTCTGTTCAGGTGGAGACACCAGGTATCACACACACACACACACACACACATCCGAATATAGACACACCGAGTCTGTTCAGGTGGAGACACCAGGTATCACACACACACACACACACACACACACACACACACACATACACATCCGAATATAGACACACCGAGTCTGTTCAGGTGGAGACACCAGGTATCACACACACACACACACACACACACACACACACACACATCCGAATATAGACACACCGAGTCTGTTCAGGTGGAGACACCAGGTATCACACACACACACACACACACACACACACACACATCCGAATATAGACACACCGAGTCTGTTCAGGTGGAGACACCAGGTATCACACACACACACACACACACACACACACATCCGAATATAGACACACCGAGTCTGTTCAGGTGGAGACACCAGATATCACACACACACACACACACACACACACACACACACACACATCCGAATATAGACACACCGAGTCTGTTCAGGTGGAGACACCAGGTATCACACACACACACACACACACACACACACACACACACACACACATACACACACACACATCCGAATATAGACACACCGAGTCTGTTCAGGTGGAGACACCAGGTATCACACACACACACACACACACACACACACACACACACACACACACACACACACACACACACATATACACATCCGAATATAGACACACCGAGTCTGTTCAGGTGGAGACACCAGGTATCACACACACACACACACACACACACACACACACATCCGAATATAGACACACCGAGTCTGTTCAGGTGGAGACACCAGGTATCACACACACACACACACACACACACACACACACACACACACACATACACACACACACATCCGAATATAGACACACCGAGTCTGTTCAGGTGGAGACACCAGGTATCACACACACACACACACACACACACACACACACACATATACACATCCGAATATAGACACACCGAGTCTGTTCAGGTGGAGACACCAGGTATCACACACACACACACACACACACACACACACATCCGAATATAGACACACCGAGTCTGTTCAGGTGGAGACACCAGGTATCACACACACACACACACACACACACACACACACACACACACACATCCGAATATAGACACACCGAGTCTGTTCAGGTGGAGACACCAGGTATCACACACACACACACACACACACACACACACACATCCGAATATAGACACACCGAGTCTGTTCAGGTGGAGACACCAGGTATCACACACACACACACACACACACACACACATCCGAATATAGACACACCGAGTCTGTTCAGGTGGAGACACCAGGTATCACACACACACACACACACACACACACACACACACACACACACATCCGAATATAGACACACCGAGTCTGTTCAGGTGGAGACACCAGGTATCACACACACACACACACACACACACATCCGAATATAGACACACCGAGTCTGTTCAGGTGGAGACACCAGGTATCACACACACACACACACACACACACACACACACATCCGAATATAGACACACCGAGTCTGTTCAGGTGGAGACACCAGGTATCACACACACACACACACACACACACACACACACACACACATCCGAATATAGACACACCGAGTCTGTTCAGGTGGAGACACCAGGTATCACACACACACACACACACACACACACACACACACACACACACACACACACATCCGAATATAGACACACCGAGTCTGTTCAGGTGGAGACACCAGGTATCACACACACACACACACACACACACACACACACACACACACACACACACACACACACACATCCGAATATAGACACACCGAGTCTGTTCAGGTGGAGACACCAGGTATCACACACACACACACACACACACACACACACACACACACACACATACACACACACACATCCGAATATAGACACACCGAGTCTGTTCAGGTGGAGACACCAGGTATCACACACACACACACACACACACACACACACACACATCCGAATATAGACACACCGAGTCTGTTCAGGTGGAGACACCAGGTATCACACACACACACACACACACACACACACACACACACATCCGAATATAGACACACCGAGTCTGTTCAGGTGGAGACACCAGGTATCACACACACACACACACACACACACACACACACACACATCCGAATATAGACACACCGAGTCTGTTCAGGTGGAGACACCAGGTATCACACACACACACACACACACACACACACACACACATCCGAATATAGACACACCGAGTCTGTTCAGGTGGAGACACCAGGTATCACACACACACACACACACACACACACACACACACACACATCCGAATATAGACACACCGAGTCTGTTCAGGTGGAGACACCAGGTATCACACACACACACACACACACACACACACACACATCCGAATATAGACACACCGAGTCTGTTCAGGTGGAGACACCAGGTATCACACACACACACACACACACACACACACACACACACACACACACATCCGAATATAGACACACCGAGTCTGTTCAGGTAGAGACACCAGATATCACACACACACACACACACACACATCCGAATATAGACACACCGAGTCTGTTCAGGTGGAGACACCAGGTATCACACACACACACACACACACACACACACACACACACACACATCCGAATATAGACACACCGAGTCTGTTCAGGTGGAGACACCAGGTATCACACACACACACACACACACACACACACACGCACACACATCCGAATATAGACACACCGAGTCTGTTCAGGTGGAGACACCAGGTATCACACACACACACACACACACACACACACACACACACACACACACACACACACACATCCGAATATAGACACACCGAGTCTGTTCAGGTGGAGACACCAGGTATCACACACACACACACACATCCGAATATAGACACACCGAGTCTGTTCAGGTGGAGACACCAGGTATCACACACACACACACACACACACACACATCCGAATATAGACACACCGAGTCTGTTCAGGTGGAGACACCAGGTATCACACACACACACACACACACACACACACACACACACACATCCGAATATAGACACACCGAGTCTGTTCAGGTGGAGACACCAGGTATAACACACACACACACACACACACACCCAGGAACACACACACTCCTTTAACTCCTTTAAAGCTTGTTTATTTCTGAATGTTTCACTCACAAGTTTCATTAAAGTAAACGCTGTCATTTCTGATACAATTAGCTGATGATAAAATTGATGATAATAACTGTGGTTCTCTACATCATCTGGATGAAGAAAAATAATAAATTCACTGAACTGAAAAATGCTTCTGTAGCAGATTTAAACAGTATATTCCACACAGGCTCGAGTGGAGCGAATGGAGGCTTTCCAGATGAAAGGGGTGGAGCTAGAGAAGAGTCTATCAGAGGTCAGAAAGAAGCTGTCGGAGGCTCAGCGCAAAGTGAAGAAGCTGGAGGGGGCGAGTACAGAGCAGGCCAAGAAGGAGCTGGAGGAGTCCAAGAACGAGGAGAAGCAGCTGCGCAAGGAGGAGCGGAGCTGGGAGAAGAAGATAGATGAGCACCGGAGAGAGGAGAAGAAGATGCCCTGGAACGTAGATACACTCAGTAAGGAAGGATTCAGCAAGGTAAGATGCACCCTGTACACAACACCATACTTACTACACCCTTTGTAACTCCTGAACATGACTCAGTACGTGCCCTGGAGTGTAGATGCACTTAGCAAGCATGGATTAACATGCATCTTAGACATTATACACCATACACTCACTGCCTACTTTAATCATCTGGACATTCATGCATGTCTCCAATCAGCTAAACATGTATCAGCAGCACAATGCACAGAATCAGGCAGACAGAGATCAAGAGCCTCAGATGCTGTCCAGGTGAACATCAGAACTTGGAACATAAACATAAACGATAGGGTTTCAGATATAAACCTGTTTCTGTACCTGTTATGTCTCTGTCACTCTCACTGTCTTTATGTTTGTGTTAGAGTGTGTTGAACATAAAGCCAGAGGTGAAGGAAGAGACAGAGGAGGAAAAAGAGAAGAAGCACAAGACCTTTGTGGAGAAGTATGAGAAACAGATAAAGCACTTTGGTGAGTGTGTGTGTGTGTGGGGGTGTGTGTGTGTGTTTGTGTGTGGGGGGGGTGTTTGTGTGTGTGTGTGGGGGTGTTTGTGTGTGTGTGTGGGGAGCGTGCGTGTGTGTGTGTGGGGAGCGTGCGTGTGTGTGTGTGGGGAGCGTGCGTGTGTGTGTGTGTGTGGGGAGTGCGCGTGTGTGTGTGTGTGTGGGGAGCGTGCGCGTGTGTGTGTGTGGGGAGCGTGCGCGTGTGTGTGTGTGGGGAGCGTGCGCGCGTGTGTGTGTGGGGAGCGTGCGCGTGTGTGTGTGTGGGGAGCGTGCGCGTGTGTGTGTGTGGGGAGCGTGCGCGTGTGTGTGTGTGGGGAGCGTGCGCGTGTGTGTGTGTGTGGGGAGCGTGCGCGTGTGTGTGTGGGGAGCGTGCGCGTGTGTGTGTGGGGAGCGTGCGCGTGTGTGTGTGTGGGGAGCGTGTGTGTGTGGGGAGCACGCGTGGGGGGAGCGTGTATGTGAGAGGGAGCACGTGTGTGTAACGTATTTAACCCTGTATGTACAGGAATGCTGCGGCGTTGGGATGACAGTCAGAAGTTCCTCAGTGATAACCCTCACCTGGTGTGTGAGGAGACTGCAAACTACCTGGTTATCATGTGCATTGACCTGGAGGTGGAGGAGGTCTGTTCACCTGTTTACCTGTTCCCCTGTTCTCCTGTTTTTTTGAGGAGTTGCATGTCTAATGATTTAGTTTTGGATGCGTAGTTCTTACTGATAATTGTTGGGGGTTGGAAACATTTTGTTTATAAATTGTTGGCATGAATTAACAGATATCACATCATATATGCATTTATATATCACTTATTTATGGACATTTGTTTGGTTGTGTTAAAGTATTTGTCTTATTAAATATGATGTGGTTTTATGTTTGTCCATAAAAGTAAATCAGCTCAGCTGGTAAAGTTAAATGGTGTAGTTCCTTTAAACTGATTCTCCTTGAAGGTTGGGAACAGAGAAGGTGTGTTCTACATGGCTGTGTTCCTAATCTCTCAGCATTAGTCTGTACATTATAATACAACAGACTGCCATAGTAACCACAGATCAAGCTCTGGTTTGGGAAATTTTTATATGACTATTGGTGTTAAGCAAGCTTTATGGGTGAATATGACTCTGGTGTGTGTATGTATGTGTTTCAGAAACATGCTCTCATGGAACAGGTGGCCCATCAGACCATTGTTATGCAGTTCATCCTGGAACTCGCAAAAAGCCTAAAGATCGACCCACGGGGATGTTTCCGCCAGTTCTTCTCCAAGATAAAGGTGCACACATGAGTGAGCAGTTACTGAAGTAGTGTGTGTCTGTGTGGTGAACAGTGATGAACTCTTCCCTGACACTGTGTGTGTGTGTGTGTGTGTGTGTGTGTGTGTGTGTGTATGTGTGTCAGACGGCAGATCAGCAGTATCAGGATGCCTTTAATGATGAGCTGGCGTCCTTTAAAGAGCGTGTACGTGGCCGGGCAAAGGTCCGCATTGAGAAGGCCATGAAGGAGTATGAAGAGGAGGAGAGGCAAAAACGCCTTGGTCCTGGAGGTCTGGACCCTGTGGAGGTGTATGACACCCTGCCCCAGGTAAAGCGCACACACACACACACTTATGGCTGTGGAGAACACAAAGTGGCTCAAAAACTTAACACAGAGAAACAGACTATAAACTGTGTGTGTGTGTTTTTCCTCAAACAGGAAATGCAGAAGTGCTTTGATGAGAAAGACATCCAGATGTTACAAGATGCCATCAGCAAAATGGACCCTACGGTTGGTGCATGTGTGTGTGTGCGTGCGTATGTGTGTGTGTGTGTGTGTGTTGCATTTTCCCTCGTGTCTGATAGTAATGCTAATAGCTAACTCCTTGGTACTATGACAACTAATTTCACCACCTGCGGCAGAAGCGTTCTGGAAGGTCTGGGTTGGTTAGTTGGCTGGTTAGTAAAGAATGTCTTCCAGGAAGGAAAAGGAATCTTAGAAACATTAATGTGGTGCTATAATGATAATTCCCTGATATTACTCATCAGTCATGTACAGGGTTGGTGAAGGTGTGGAGATGTGTGTTAATGGTGTTAATGTCTGTAGATCAGGTTAGTTTTTCCTCATTCCAACAAGTTCCTATGTCCAAGTCACAATGTGTGTGTGTGTGTGTGTGTAGGAGGCGAAGTACCACATGAAGCGCTGCATCGATTCAGGTCTGTGGGTGCCGAATTCACAGCCAGACGATGACCGAGAGAAAGACGAGGAGAAGGAGGTGAAGGAGGAGGAGCCTCAGTATGAGGAAGTGAAGATTGGAGATGCTCAGTGAGCCCTGATCCACAATAACACATTTCTCCCTTATTACCATAATGCTCTGGTCTGACCAAAATGTGGAAGCTTTATGGAGTAGTATTTACTGGTGAGGAACTGGGGCTACTGGAACACAGTACTATCATGACTCCATTCACATGTAATACAACTGAACATTTACCCAAAATACAAGAATGTCGACCTAAACAAAAGCGTTGTCTGTGTTGTGGCTGTGCGCATGTGTTTTTATTTTTATTTTTTATTCTGCCCTCCTGAGGTGTTCTTGACTATTTCCACTCACCGCTACTATAGTTTCATACATGGTCAGTAACGCAGAGCTGTGATTGGCTGATTAAAGCATGTTCTCTGAAAATGACTTATTAATAAACTCTGTAGTTGCACCTATTGGTTTATCAGTAAAGTGTGTTGATCAGTCATATTCTAAATAACCCGTTAGCTTGTACAGCTTTATTTCTCTTCCTGTGCACATGGATGTCACACTCGTTTGTGTACGATGACGATCATCTTGTTAGGTTCAGACTGGCATCCTCTTTATTTGTACTAGAACAGTGACGGCTAAATAAAGGTCTTCTGTAAACACACTCTTTTGTACCTGTTTGTATTTTTCTCACACACACACACACACACACACACAGCTTGTTTTATCTCGTGATATCAGACTCTTCTCAGAACAGTGTTTAATGCTGTCTCTCTGTGCTGAATTTAGTCAGACTTTAAGGTCAGAGTTCAGCTTTGTAACAAGACGACATCTGAAACTCTTTCAGAGGCTTTACTGGTTCATCACTGCACAGGTTCCCAAAACCTGCACCTACCGTGAAGTCTATCGTGAAGTCTGCACTTTGAGGAGACTGAAGTGTGCAAGTCTTCAAAGCTGTGAGAATGTCCTGGACTCTCAGCTGGTTAATCTGTGGAGCTTTTCCTAAAACCTTGAATCACAGAAGCAGTAATAGTGTTTCTCTTCTCAACACTCGAGTACGATAGACTCACATTTACATTTACATACGCAGCACTTGGCAGTTAAACTTGTTGGGACCAGCAAGTACTGATCTAAATGAAATATATAGTGAAATATTTATACAATCATTAACACCCTTTTAACACTCAAATGTTGTATGGTGTAATTTGTAGAAAAAGACTTTTAAGCTTTAATTTTATGATGAATATTCTGCTGAAACTCATAAGGAATAAGCTTTCTGAGCTTCTGGATGTATTGGGTATCTCTCCACCATACAGTCAAACACCACCTCTATGGCTCTATTCCAACAATAAACACTTCCTTTGTCTTTTCCTCATGAACAACAATCAAACCAGAAAACAGCTGAAATTACAGTAATGCATCTAAATGACAAAGCTGTTTACAGGGAATCATCAACTGGACACTTACAACTTAAATTGTCAGATTCATTTATTTAATTTTTTTATTAATTGCAGAAAATTTCTGATAAAACTAAGCAGAACTTTACATTCACATTACAACACCTATAAAATACTGAACTGCATTAATAAACTTCATACAGACTTTATATTATATTAAGTGATATAGTCAGTTTCATTTAATTTTTTAAAAACAAAATCTAAGGCTACATACAAGCCAATGTTGTGAAAATAAAACCAAGTACATGAATTACAGTTATCTTCTGTGGATTACATTAGCATCACTGTTAATGCTGCATTCGATTAAATGTTTGCCATTTATAACCTCCATGTGTTTAAGCTACAAAGAGGGAAAAAGCACGCTATGGAAACCACCTCCATGGAACTGGGGTCTGACACTCATGTGAACACATGACAATTACATGACAAATATAAAAAACAGCTATGACATCTGACCCCCATCAGCCAATTTAAGGCTGATGGGGGTCAGATGTCATAGCAGTACACATTATCAAGACCATAAAAGGGCATCTACGTCAATTCTGATTGTCTGAAGAAAGATATGAGGCAAGCCCGTTGTGTTAAACATGGCTATATCTGTAACCTGAGAGGTTAGATTTCAAGGGAACTCAATGCTGCCTCATGGGTTGGTGCTACGGTGAATGCCAGTACCAATGCTGCTACCTGAGAGAGGAATGTCTGTTCTCCAAGCCTGTGGAGATTGCCACAAGGGACTGCAGGAGAAAAGGATATGAGATAAATCCACAAGGATGTGTGATCCCAGGGTACTGTCCATGCCCAGGCAGTAAAACCTGATAAATATGTTCTGCAGCACAAACATTGTGCAGGGACGCCCCTGAAAAGAGAAGTGGAAGATGCTATACCCCTGGCATGATGGGCCCTGATACCAAGAGGCAAGATGGCTCATCACACCTCCTAAGAATTGGCTACAGCATCTACAAGACAATAAAATAGGTTTACAATATAGGGCTATATACTCTATATATTATTTATTATATATTTTAGGGTTATAAATCGGGTTACCCAGATTGCAGCCAACCAAGCAGACTAAAGATTGTGTGGACCTACAACACTAGCTAGAGCCGTAGACATACTTCCCAAGGGCCCTAACGGTATGCAAGATGAATCATTTCCAGCTCAGAAGATTCATTAGATGAGGAAAGAAAGCCTTCCCCAAGTGCACACACTTCCCCTCATGCACACACCCATCATATAGCCTATACCAGTTGAAAGTGAAGCTTTTAACCCAAATTGTATGCTCTAAAATACTTCTAAAAACTTTCTAAGGGTAACAGTCTGGCCTCTAGCCAGAACTGGACCTGCCGTGCCAATTGCCGTGCCCTTTGGAGGGAGGGTAGTGTGGGAGTTTGTACCCCTCTGTTGTGGTAAGTGATCTGATAGAGGCACGGTTTATGTGGCACTCCTGAAATGTTCCGAACCCTGAAGCAGCACACTGGCAAGGTAGATGGTGAACAGATAGAGGAGGAGGGACATCCAAAGGTGAACCTAGGGCAGACAGACAGCTCTAAAATCCTGCTCCTGAAAATGTCAATGATAGTAGGGTTGGCAGGAGTACCCCTTGAGAGCATGGCGGAGATGAACTCAAGTCCACCACAAGGGCTGCAACCTATTGTTGGGTCATCTAGAAAAGATGACAGTCCTCAGACCATCTCTCCCTAACTGGGGCTAGCTGTCATGCAGCATCTGCCCCCGTTCCTGCGAGCGGACACAAGCAGCCACACTAGCCTTCCGATAGAAGCCCTTGGCTTCTGGAAACAGCAAGGGATAAGCTCCTTGACTCGGCCAAGTGATAAGCTTGCTTGGCCTCCTGTTACTTGTCGGGGATGATGTTTACAATGCCCCATACCCATACTGAGCATTGAGTTCCCTTGAAAGGGAACTGTTTTGATTCTATTCTGATTTACCTGAAGCAATTTTAATGTTACATTCTGAAGTTGGAGTTCAGGAGATCAGGAGATCTTCCTGACTTTCCAAAGAAGATTCCTTCAGTTGATGGGTGATTTCTCGAGATTTCAAACTGGAGGCTGGAAATTAAGAACTTTGGTTGAAATTTAATTGAATGCAACATTATTACTCAGGTGTTAACTTCAGCAGTATTTACAGTTCTCCGTGGTCCTCAGCACCATGGTCCACATGGATGTTGTGCCTTTGGTTTCTCAGCTGCCTCATGATGTACTGACCCATGTGTGTTCGATGGTAATAGATACACCACATAGAGGTAGCCACAGCTGCCAGCACCATTATAGACACAAGGACAATGATGAGTGTCATGATACCAGCTGATGAAGAGAACAGTATAAAAGAATGTAAGACAGAAACAAATAATGCATCCATAAATAAATCAAACAAATACCAGTAAGTACATACTCTCACACTATGTACATACTCTCACACTGTACATACTCTCACACTGTAAATACTCTCACACTGTACATACTCTCACACTGTAAATACTCTCACACTGTACATACTCTCACACTGTGTACATACTCTCACACTATGTACATACTCTCAGACTGTACATACTCTCACACTGTACATACTCTCACACTGTAAATACTCTCACACTGTACATACTCTCACACTGTGTACATACTCTCACACTGTAAATACTCTCACACTATGTACATACTCTCACACTATGTACATACTCTCACACTGTACATACTCTCACACTGTACATACTCTCACACTGTAAATACTCTCACACTGTACATACTCTCACACTGTGTACATACTCTCACACTGTAAATACTCTCACACTATGTACATACTCTCACACTATGTACATACTCTCACACTGTACATACTCTCACACTGTAAATACTCTCACACTGTACATACTCTCACACTGTAAATACTCTCACACTGTACATACTCTCACACTGTGTACATACTCTCACACTATGTACATACTCTCACACTGTACATACTCTCACACTGTACATACTCTCACACTGTAAATACTCTCACACTGTACATACTCTCACACTGTGTACATACTCTCACACTGTAAATACTCTCACACTATGTACATACTCTCACACTATGTACATACTCTCACACTGTACATACTCTCACACTGTACATACTCTCACACTGTAAATACTCTCACACTGTACATACTCTCACACTGTGTACATACTCTCACACTGTAAATACTCTCACACTATGTACATACTCTCACACTATGTACATACTCTCACACTGTACATACTCTCACACTATGTACATACTCTCACACTATGTACATACTCTCACACTGTACATACTCTCACACTATGTACATACTCTCACACTATGTACATACTCTCACACTGTACATACTCTCACACTGTGTACATACTCTGTGTGTACATTCTCACACTATGTACATACTCTCACACTATGTACATACTCTCACACTGTACATACTCTCACACTATGTACATACTCTCACACTGTACATACTCTCACACTGTACATACTCTCACACTGTGTACATACTCTCACACTGTAAATACTCTCACACTGTACATACTCTCACACTATGTACATGCTCTCACACTGTAAATACTCTCACACTATGTACATACTCTCACACTATGTACATACTCTCACACTGTACATACTCTCACACTATGTACATACTCTCACACTATGTACATACTCTCACACTATGTACATACTCTCACACTGTACATACTCTCACACTGTGTACATACTCTCACACTATGTACATACTCTCAGTGTGTACATTCTCACACTGTGTACATACTCTCACACTGTGTACATACTCTCACACTATGTACATACTCTCACACTATGTACATACTCTCACACTGTACATACTCTCACACTGTGTACATACTCTCACATTGTGTACATACTCTCACACTATGTACATACTCTCACACTGTACATACTCTCACACTGTGTACATACTCTCACACTGTGTACATTCTCACACTATGTACATACTCTCACACTGTGTACATACTCTCACACTATGTACATACTCTCACACTGTGTACATACTCTCACACTGTGTACATACTCTCACACTGTACATACTCTCACACTGTACATACTCTCACACTGTGTACATACTCTCACACTATGTACATACTTTCACGCTGTGTACATACTCTCACACTGTGTACATTCTCACACTATGTACATACTCTCACACTGTGTACATACTCTCACACTATGTACATACTCTCACACTGTGTACATACTCTCACACTGTGTACATACTCTCACACTGTACATACTCTCACACTGTACATACTCTCACACTGTGTACATACTCTCACACTATGTACATACTTTCACGCTGTGTACATACTCTCACTGTGTACATTCTCACACTGTGTACATACTCTCACTGTGTACATACTCTCACACTGTACATACTCTCACTGTGTACATTCTCACACTATGTACATACTCTCACACTGTGTACATACTCTCACACTATGTACATACTCTCACACTGTGTACATTCTCACACTGTGTACATACTCTCACTGTGTACATTCTCACACTGTGTACATACTCTCACACTGTGTACATACTCTCACACTGTACATACTCTCACTGTGTACATTCTCACACTGTACATACTCTCACACTGTGTACATACTCTCACACTGTACATACTCTCACACTGTGTACATACTCTCACTGTGTACATACTCTCACTGTGTACATAATTTCACAGTGTACATACTCTCACACTGTGTACATTCTCACACTGTACATACTCTCACACTGTGTACATACTCTCACACTGTACATACTCTCACTGTGTACATACTCTCACACTGTGTACATACTCTCACACTGTACATACTCTCACTGTGTACATACTCTCACACTGTGTACATACTCTCGCACTGTGTACATTCTCACACTGTGTACATACTCTCACTGTGTACATACTCTCACACTGTGTACATACTCTCACACTGTACATACTCTCACTGTGTACATACTCTCACTGTGTACATACTTTCACACTGTGTACATACTCTCACACTGTGTACATTCTCACACTGTACATACTCTCACACTGTGTACATACTCTCACACTGTGTACACACTCTCACTGTGTACATACTCTCACACTGTACATACTCTCACACTGTGTACATTCTCACACTGTGTACATACTCTCACTGTGTACATACTCTCACACTGTACATACTCTCACACTGTGTACATACTCTCACACTGTACATACTCTCACACTGTACATACTCTCACTGTGTAAATACTTTCACACTGTGTACATTCTCACACTGTGTACATTCTCACACTATGTACATACTCTCACACTGTACATACTCTCACTGTGTACATTCTCACACTGTGTACATACTCTCACACTGTGTACATACTCTCACTGTGTACATACTCTCACTGTGTACATTCTCACACTGTGTACATACTCTCACACTGTACATACTCTCACTGTGTACATACTTTCACTGTGTACATACTCTCACACTGTACATACTCTCACTGTGTACATTCTCACACTGTGTACATACTCTCACACTGTGTACATACTCTCACACTGTACATACTCTCACACTGTGTACATACTCTCACTGTGTACATTCTCACACTGTGTACATACTCTCGCACTGTGTACATTCTAACACTGTGTACATACTCTCACTGTGTACATACTCTCACACTGTACATACTCTCACTGTGTACATTCTAACACTGTGTACATACTCTCACACTGTGTACATACTCTCACACTGTACATACTCTCACACTGTGTACATACTCTCACACTGTGTACATACTCTCACACTGTACATACTCTCACTGTGTACATTCTCTCACACTGTGTACATTCTCACACTGTGTACATACTCTCACTGTGTACATTCTCACACTGTGTACATACTCTCACACTGTACATACTCTCACTGTGTACATTCTCACACTGTACATACTCTCACACTGTGTACATACTCTCACACTGTACATACTCTCACACTGTGTACATACTCTCACACTGTACATACTCTCACACTGTGTACATACTCTCACACTGTGTACATTCTCACACTGTACATACTCTCACACTGTGTACATACTCTCACACTGTACATACTCTCACTGTGTACATACTCTCACACTGTGTACATTCTCTCACACTGTACATACTCTCACTGTGTACATACTCTCACACTGTGTACATACTCTCACACTGTACATACTCTCACTGTGTACATACTCTCACACTGTACATACTCTCACACTGTACATGCTCTCACTGTGTACATACTCTCACACTGTGTACATACTCTCACACTGTGTACATACTCTCACACTGTACATACTCTCACTGTGTACATACTCTCACTGTGTACATACTTTCACACTGTGTACATACTCTCACACTGTGTACATTCTCACACTGTACATACTCTCACACTGTGTACATACTCTCACACTGTGTACATACTCTCACACTGTACATACTCTCACACTGTGTACATACTCTCACACTGTACATACTCTCACTGTGTACATACTCTCACACTGTGTACATACTCTCACACTGTGTACATACTCTCACTGTGTACATTCTCACACTGTACATTCTCTCACACTGTGTACATTCTCACACTGTGTACATACTCTCACTGTGTACATTCTCACACTGTACATACTCTCACACTGTGTACATACTCTCACACTGTGTACATACTCTCACTGTGTACATACTCTCACTGTGTACATACTCTCACACTGTGTACATTCTCTCACACTGTGTACATTCTCACACTGTGTACATACTCTCACTGTGTACATTCTCACACTGTACATTCTCTCACACTGTGTACATACTCTCACTGTGTACATTCTCACACTGTACATACTCTCACACTGTGTACATACTCTCACTGTGTACATACTCTCACACTGTGTACATACTCTCACACTGTACATACTCTCACTGTGTACATACTCTCACACTGTGTACATACTCTCACACTGTACATACTCTCACTGTGTACATACTCTCACACTGTGTACATTCTCTCACACTGTGTACATTCTCACACTGTGTACATACTCTCACTGTGTACATTCTCACACTGTACATACTCTCACACTGTGTACATACTCTCACACTGTACATACTCTCACTGTGTACATTCTCACACTGTGTACATACTCTCACACTGTGTACATACTCTCACTGTGTACATACTCTCACACTATGTACATACTCTCACACTGTACATTCTCACACTATGTACATACTCTCACACTGTGTACATTCTCACACTATGTACATACTCTCACACTGTGTACATACTCTCACACTGTGTACATTCTCACACTATGTACATACTCTCACACTGTGTACATACTCTCACACTGTGTACAATCTCACACTGTGTACATACTCTCACACTGTACATACTCTCACACTGTGTACATACTCTCACACTGTGTACATTCTCACACTGTGTACATATTCTCACTGTGTACATACTCTCACACTGTGACACCAGTATAACTAGTCTTAATGTAAAGTCAGGTAAACTCCATGTTCCTCATGTTAATAGTAGTTTTGTTACTCACAGTGTTCAGTGTACTGTACAGTGATGGTGATTGGTTGTGATTTGCTCTTGATCTGTTTTCTGTCCAGATTCAACACGGCCTCACACAGATACTTTGCTCCATCATCCTCACGGCTGGGCATAATAGTTAGGTACGCTGTTTTGTTGACACTCTGTTTCTCATTTTTCAAGTCTGGGAACAACGTTTCATTAAACTTTTTGAAATTGTTTTGCTTTGGATCTGCTCTGCTCCAGTGGACACTGAGTCTATATCCAGGACCCACATTTTCAATCTGACACCTCAGTTGTGTCTGATTTCTCTCTACCATCACATCAGACACAGAGCTCAGCGTAACCCTGTCCGGTGTCTCTGTAAACGCACACACACACACACACACACACACACACACACACACACACACACAGAGTAAATGTGGTTGTTTTGATTAATAAACTAATCTTCCACTCAGAGTCTTCATGATGTTACAGGAATGACAGTTGTAGATGATGGTACTCACTGTAAATGCTGATATTTACTTCAGCCATACATGAATTTCTGTTCACTGTTATGTAACACAGGATTTGATCTTCCTCCCACATTGTCAGACTGTCCACCTTCCACATCACAATGCTCTCATTACTTGTAAATACATTTAGTGATTTAGCCTCCACACCCAGTTTGTAATTAGTTAAAGTCTTATTTCTGTCTGAAATGGAGCAGTTTACTTCAGCAGGGTTTCCGTACTCCACCAGCAGAGATGAAGAAGTGGCAACAAGCTGATAATCCAAACAACCTGTTCAGCACAATAACAATGAGTTAAAATGAGTTAATTTCCTGTTTAAAATTCAGCCTAAATTAATCACTCAATTAAATTCAATCCTTTGTCACTTTAGTAATGCAGTGTTTTAATTAGGATTTTTAAAAAATAAATATTTAGTTTGGACAGATTTGGGGAAAACTGCATTTTCATACTATGCACCATGGGCATGGAATAATTTGCAAAAAGATCTTAAATTAGAAACGTGTATATCAATAAATACATTTAAGACCATCATAAAAAATGTGGTAAAGGAGACATGTAGTTGTTTTTCTTGAAGAAGTCCTTGTATTGTATGATTGTATGTATGTATGTTTTTACTATGTTGTGTTTATGTACGGCTGCTACTTTGGCCAGGTCTCTCTTGTAAAAGAAATTTTTGATCTCAATGAGACTTCCTGGTAAAATAAAGGTAAATAAATACTCACTCTCACTCATTTTCTACCGCTTATCCTAACTACCTCGGGTCACGGGGAGCCTGTGCCTATCTCAGGCGTCATCGGGCATCAAGGCAGGATACACCCTGGACGGAGTGCCAACCCATCGCAGGGCACACACACACACTCTCATTCACTCACACAATCACACACTACGGACAATTTTCCAGAGATGCCAATCAACCTACCATGCATGTCTTTGGACCGTGGGAGGAAACCGGAGTACCCGGAGGAAACCCCAAGGCACGGGGAGAACATGCAAACTCCACACACACAAGGTGGAGGCGGGAATCGAACCCCCAACCCTGGAGGTGTGAGGTGAACGTGCTAACCACTAAGCCACCGTGCCCCCAGGTAAATAAATAAATAAAAATTATTTTATACTGATCCATCCATCCATCCATCTTCTACCGCTTATCCGGGGCCGGGTCGCGGGGGCAGCAGTCTGAGCAGGGACACCCAGACTTCCCTCTCCCCAGACAATTCCTCCAGTTCCTCCGTGGGAATACCGAGGCGTTCCCAGGCCAGCCGAGAGACATAGTCCCTCCAGCGTGTCCTAGGTCTTCCTCGGGGCCTCCTCCCGGTTGGACATGCCGGAACACCTCCCCAGGGAGGCGTCCAGGAGGCATCCGGAACAGATGCCCGAGCCACCTCAGCTGACTCCTCTCGATGTGGAGGAGCAGCGGCTCTACTCTGAGCTCCTCCCGAGTGACCGAGCTCCTCACCCTATCTCTAAGGGAGCGCCCGGCCACCCTGCGGAGGAAACTGATTCTCATCCCCGCCGCTTCACACTCGGCTGCAAACCGTCCCAGTGCACGCTGAAGGTCCTGATTTGAAGAAGCCAACAGGACAACATCATCTGCAAAAAGCAGGGACGAAATCCCATGGTCCCCAAACCGGACTCCCTCCGGCCCCCGACTGCGCCTAGAAATCCTGTCCATATAAATAATGAACAGGACCGGTGACAAAGGGCAGCCCTGCCAGAGTCCAACATGCACCGGGAACAAGTCTGACTTACTGCTGGCAATGCGAACCAAACTCCTGCTCTGGTCATATAGGGACCGGACAGCCCTTAGCAGAGGGCCCCGGACCCCATACTCCCAGAGCACCCCCCACAGATCACCACGAGGGACACAGTTGAATGCCTTCTCCAGATCCACAAAGCACATGTGGACTGGTTTCTACAAACTCCCATGAACCCTCCAGCAACCTGGTGAGGGTATAGAGATGGTCCAGTGTTCCACGACCGGGACGAAACCCGCATTGTTCCTCCTGAATCCAAGGTTCGACTATCGGCCGAATTCTCCTCTCCAGTACCCTGGCATAGACTTTTCCGGGGAGGCTGAGGAGTGTGATCCCCCTGTAGTTGGAACACACCCTCCGGTCCCCCTTCTTAAACAGGGGGGCCACCACCCCAGTCTGCCAGTCCAGAGGCACTGTCCCCAGCCGCCACGCGATGTTGCAGAGGCGTGTCAACCAAGACAGCCCCACAACATCCAGAGACTTGAGGTACTCAGGGCGGATCTCATCCACCCCCGGTGCCTTGCCACTGAGGAGCTTCTCAACCACCTCAGTGACCTCAGCTTGGGGGATCGACGAGTCCTCAACTGAGCCCTCTGCCTCTGCTTCCTCAGTGGAAGACATGTCGGTGGGGTTGAGGAGATCCTCGACGTACTCCTTCCACCGTCCAAGAATGTCCCCAGTCGAAGTCAGCAGATTCCCACTCCCACTGTAAACAGTGTGAGCAGGGCACTGCTTCCCCCTCCTGAGGCGCTGGACGGTTTGCCAGAATTTCTTCGAGGCCAACCGGTAGTCCTTCTCCATGGCCTCACCGAACTCCTCCCAGACCCGAGTTTTTGCCTCTGCAACCACCCGGGCTGAAGCTCGCTTGGCCCTCCGGTACCTATCAGCTGCCTCCGGAGTCCCCCGAGCCAACCAGGCTCGATAGGACTCCTTCTTCAGCTTGACGGCATCCCTTACTTCCGGGGTCCACCACCGGGTTCGGGGATTGCCGCCACGACAAGCACCGGAGACCTTACGGCCACAGCTCCGCGCGGCCGCGTCGACAATAGAGGTGGAGAACATGGTCCACTCTGACTCAATGTCTCCAACCTCCCTCGGGATCTGGTTGAAGCTCTGGTGGAGGTGGGAGTTGAAGATCTCTCTGACTGGAGACTCTGCCAAACGAGATCAGATTCTGATGTCCAGGGATTGGGTCGCCTAGGCTCCCGCCTTCGACTGCCACCCAATCCACATTGCACCAGCCCCTTACGGTTTCTCCTGCAGGTGGTTGGACCCTTCGGGCTGAGCCCGGCCGGGCCCCGTGGGGTAAGACCCGGCCACCAGGCGCTCGCATGCGAGCCCCAACCCCGGGCCTGGCTCCAGGGTGGGGCCCCGGTTGCGCCATACCGGGCGATGTCACGGACCTTGCTGTATTTTTTTTCATAAGGGGTATTGAATCGCTCTTTGTCTGGCCCGTCACCCAGGACCTGTTTGCCTTGGGAGACCCTACCAGGGGCAGAAAGCCCCAGACAACATAGCTCCTAGGATCATTCAGGCACGCAAACCCCTCCACCACAATAAGGTGGCGGTTCAAGGAGGGGATTTTATACTGATTACTTACTTAAATACAATCAACCTTTCAGGCTAAAATGTTGACACATTTCCCACTTATTATATATGTAAATATTATTATTATTATTATTATTATTGTACACTCTCATATAATTATTATTATATGTAAATAACAGTGTTGATTAGAGAAAGATTAAAAAATTCATTAGAATTAAAACAAATTTTTTCCCACTAATCAGAAAACTGAGTAAACCTCAGTACTAATAAACTGAATAAATGTGAATAGTAGCATTAGTGCTAGCTGTAACTCTTCTCTCTTTTGAGACTCTAGAATAAAAGAAATCTCTATTAGAATTCTTAATGTAAATAAATATCAATAAGCAGCAGCTAAAACTGCACACGGGGTAAAATTTTGTTGTCTGAGGAACTTTATTGTTGAAGCACATAGTTCTCGCTCCACCTTTCCTTCCTGTCATACTTTATGTTCTGAATTGCTGGCTGTAGGTTTTCCTGTTGTTCTGATCTCAGTCATCCAACATAAAAAGCTGCACTATGTTACAGTCAAACCTCGGTGCGACTCAACTGATCGACTGAACTGGTGGATGATAGAGAGATAAGGATCTACTGAGTCACTGATATGTAGCCGACCTCCAGGAGAAGTAACATTTCTCCACTATGTTCTCCTGTTTCTCACCATTTTCCTCAGTCTTTTTTCAGACACTATTCATGTTGTGACCCTGAAATCCTGGACATCTGTTGTGTAAATCTAAGATACTTCACTGCATTGCTGATTTTTTTTCTTGTCACTTAACTCTAATAATATACAGAAATAATTTATTGTTAATGAAATTAAACACAGCGACACACACACAGTCATGCTCACCTGTTGCGTATGTATATTTCCCAAACAGACCCACACACAGTATGGTGAGTAAAGAAGACAAAACACACACTTCCATGTCAAAGCACAAGGAAAACCTCCAGTGAAGTGACCACATAAAGTGAACGTTAGAAAGAGCTCTAAATGACCACTCCCTCCTACTCCCCAAGGTCCCCCCAACACACACACACACACACCGAATGCATTTGTACATTGCATAGTGATCAATTCTGTTAATATGGGTGGCAGTTTAACTGGAAAAGGAAGTCAGAAGGTGTGTGTGCGTGTGTAAAAGAGTGCATGAGTGTGTATGTAGGAAAGTGTATGATTGTGTGTGTGTGTAAGAGAGTGTATGATTGTGTGTGTAAGAGTGTATGATTGTGTGTGTGTGTAAGAGAATGTATGATTGTGTGTGTGTAAGAGTGTATGATTGTGTGTGTGTGTAAGAGAGTGTATGATTGTGTGTGTGTGTGTGTAAGAGAGTGTATGATTGTGTGGGTGTTAAAGTAACTGTACTGACCTGCGTGTCCCTAAGTGACACATGTTCCTGTCCTGCCTAAACATAGCTTCCACAGTCCCACTAAGGAGTGTGTCCTATGTTTGGCACGAGTAAGCTGATATCACTGCAGACAGTATAAATTACTGGTTTTACCTCGGAGTGGGTTGTGCTTCGAAGCCTCACCATCTTCAAAGGATCCTCTTCAAGTTCTTCTACCTGGTCTATAGTTTAAACTTTAGATGAAGGAGTCAGACTTAGACCTTCTTGTGTTTTCAGGGTCCTCACAATGGGAGTCCTTGTGTTTATTTAACCTTCCTATTGTCCCTGGGTCTTTTTGACCTTGCTGGAAGATTTTAATGTGTCATAACTTGGGTTTCCTTCCACATATTTTCCTGAAATTTACCAGGATTGTTCCAAATTATGAACTTTTCAAGTAAAATGAATTTTGTCTATTTTCGTTGAACTCTGAGTTCAGACCAGTATATACTATGCGTTTTGGATCATTTTGGGTTATTTTGACCCGGCCACATTTAGTGGGGCAATAGGTCACACTTTTGCCCTTTTCAGCACAATGAACATACATACAGACACAAAAATGCACACATAGGATATATGGGGATGTGATAGCTCAGTGGTTAAGGTGTTCAACTACTGATTGGAAGGTCATTGGTTCGAATTGGTTCGAATATCGACACTCCCTGACAAAAGTCTTGTCGCCTACCAAGTTGTAGGAACAAATAATAACTTGACTTCTAGTTGATCATTTGGAATCAGAAGTGTATGTATATGAAAGGCAAAGGCCTCTAGATTACACTAATTTTACCAAAATAAAATCTTATCATTCCTTGTTTTTTAATTATTTAATTAGGACAGAAAGGTCAGACTTTGCTTAGACAAAAGACTAACAGAAGATTTTATAATGTACAGTATAGAACATAAAGTCATGGTGCAGTGGAAAAAAATAATATTGTGTTTGACTCCCAAGAGCTTGGAGGACTGCATCCATACGTCTCGGCAATGACTCAAATAACTTATCGCTTACTCTCTTATCTCTTAGTATCACTTAAACACTTTCAGCATTTATAATGATTTATAATCCCACTGTCAGTGTTTATAATGATTTATAATCCCACTGTCAGTGTTTATAATGATTTATAATCCCACTGTCAGTGTTTATAATGATTTATAATCCCACTGTCAGTGTTTATAATGATTTATAATCCCACTCTGTGTTTATAATGATTTATAATCCCACTGTCAGTGTTTATAATGATTTATAATCCCAATCTCAGTGTTTAGGATTTATAATCCCACTGTCAGTGTCTATAATGATTTATAATCCCACCCTCAGTGTTTATAATGATTTATAATCCCACTCTGTGTTTATGATTTATAATCCAACTCTCAATGTTTATGATTTATAATCCCACTCCGTGTTTATGATTTATAATCCAACTCTCAATGTTTATGATTTATAATCCCACTCAGTGTTTATAATGATTTATAATCCCACTCTCAGTGTTTATAATGATTTATAATCCCACTGTCAGTGTTTATAATGATTTATAATCCCACTGTCAGTGTTTATAATGATTTATAATCCCACTGTCAGTGTTTATAATGATTTATAATCCCACTCTTAGTTTTTATAATGATTTATAATCCCACTCTGTTTATGATTTATAATCCAACTCTCAATGTTTATGATTTATAATCCCACTTTGTGTTTATGATTTATAATCCAACTCTCAATGTTTATGATTTATAATCCCAGTGTTTATAATGATTTATAATCCCACTCTCAGTGTTTATCATGATTTATAATTCCACTGTCAGTGTTTATAATGATTTATAATCCCACTCTCAGTGTTTATAATGATTTATAATCCCACTCTTAGTTTTTATAATGATTTATAATCCCACTGTCAGTGTTTATAATGATTTATAATCCCACTCTCAGTGTTTATAATGATTTATAATCTCACTCTCAGTGTTTATAATGATTTATAATCCCACTCTTAGTTTTTATAATGATTTATAATCCCACTCTTAGTTTTTATAATGATTTATAATCCCACTGTCAGTGTTTATAATGATTTATAATCCCACTCTTAGTTTTTATGATTTATAATCCCACTCAGTGTTTATAATGATTTATAATCCCACT
>NC_083483.1:17333133-17340633 GCF_030014155.1 Tachysurus vachellii
CACTGATGTGTATTACTGCACACTGATGTTTATTACTGCACACTGATGTGTATTACTGCACACTGATGTTTATTACTGCACACTGATGTGTATTACTGCACACTGATGTTTATTACTGCACACTGATGTTTATTACTGCACACTGATCTTTATTACTGCACACTGATGTTTATTACTGCACACTGATGTTATTACTGCACACTGATGTTTATTACTGCACACTGATGTTATTACTGCACACTGATGTTTATTACTGCACACTGATGTTTATTACTGCACACTGATGTTATTACTGCACACTGATGTTTATTACTGCACACTGATGTTTATTACTGCATACTGATGTTTATTACTGCACACTGATGTTTATTACTGCACACTGATGTTTATTATTGCACACTGATGTTATTACTGCACACTGATGTTTATTACTGCACACTGATGTTTATTACTGCACACTGATGTTTATTACTGCACACTGATGTTTATTACTGCACGCTGATATTTATTACTGCACGCTGATGTTTATTACCGCACGCTGATGTTTATTACCGCACACTGATGTTTATTACCGCACACTGATGTTTATTACCGCACACTGATGTTTATTACCGCACACTGATGTTTATTACCTCACTCTGATGTTTATTACCGCACTCTGATGTTTATTACCGCACACTGATGTTTATTACTGCACACTTATGTTATTACTGCACACTGATGTTCATTACTGCACACTGATGTTTATTACTGCATACTGATGTTTATTATTATAACACACATACACACACACACACACACACACACACACACACACACACACACCTGCATTTCCTGAGTGTGCTGTTGTTGTTCGTTCAGGAGTTGTTTAAGTTGAGATGTGCACTTCTCCACTTCCTGAAGGGTCCTAACACGCCTGCTCTCTTTCTCCATCTTCTCCTGCTCCTGTTACAGGCCAGTGTTTAGAAGTCAGGCTTCACACACACATACACACGCGCGCGTGCACACACACACACGCACGCACACACACACACACGCATGCACACACACGCACGCACACGCGCACACACACACGCGCGTGCACACACACACACGCACGCACACACACACACACACACATGCGCAAACACACACACACACACCTCTTGCAGTGTGCTCTTTATCAGTGCGTTAGCCATCTGCAGGTCTTCAGGACTTCTGCTCTTCAGTAACCGTGACAACAGCTGGTTAAATGTTACGGCGTGTGAGTAATCAGATCATACGACTGAGCGACAGAAAATCAGAGTTTTGAAGTTCTCAACTCTTACCTTTGATTTGTCTTCGTTATCAAACACAGACACTCCCTGTCGTGGAGAAGGAGGAGGTATTCCCACAGTGTCAGGAAGGTTTGGGTCTTTCTTCACTATTCCTTTAAAGAATAATACAATGTTCTTTCGGTTCTTTAGAGAGTTGATCTTAACACTAAACCTCATCATTACCATTCGAATAGAACAAGAGCAGTCTGGTGCGTTACCTTTGGCCTCAATTTACTTTCAGTGAAATGTTGTAGAGGGTTGTGTGAGGCTGTCACAACCTCACAATCACTATCACAACCTCACAATCACTCTCACAACCTCACAATCACTGTCACAACCTCACAATCACTGTCACAACCTCACAATCACTCTCACAACCTTACAATCACTCTCACAACCTCACAATCACTATCACAACCGCACAATCACTGTCACAACCTCACAATCAGTCACAACCTCACAATCACTCTCACAACCTCACAATCACTGTCACAACCTCACAATCACTCTCACAACCTCACAATCACTCTCACAACCTCAAAATCACTCTCACAACCTTACAATCACTGTCACAACCTCACAATCACTATCACAACCGCACAATCACTGTCACAACCTCACAATCACTGTCACAACCTCACAATCACTATCACAACCTCACAATCACTATCACAACCTCACAATCACTATCACAACCGCACAATCACTGTCACAACCTCACAATCACTATCACAACCGCACAATCACTGTCACAACCTCACAATCACTGTCACAACCTCACAATCACTCTCACAACCTCAAAATCACTCTCACAACCTCACAATCACGCTCACAACCTCATGATGACTCTCACCTTGTTTCTTTAACATGATGTATGCTTCCTGAACCTTCGGCTCATCCTTTAACCACTGAGTCCAGCTGTACATAGCCTCAATCACCCTCTGTTTCACCTGCTCTGGGCTCAACACACCCAGATACTACACACACACACACACACACACACACACACAGCTAATCTGATGATGACATTGTGACTGCTAAAAACATGTAATTAGATATTGGTTGTTTGGAGGGTAGTTACACTGTGTGTGTGTGTAAGTGTGTTTGTGTGTTTCAGTACCTTTGGAGAGAGAACTTTAATGAGTTCATTCAGGAACCTGAACTTCACTACTTCAGTGTGAAAACGTTTCCCACAATTATTCATACACACCTCTAATAACTGCAGAAAAAATCACACACACACAATAACACTCTAAGACGTGTAAGATCAGCGGGTTTACAGTGGGTGTGTTAAAGACAAAAGTGTGTGTGTGTGTGTGTGTGTGCAGTGAATTGTGGGTAATGCTGTACAGTGAGAGCCTGAAGAGCTTCCTTCTCCTGAGGAGACTGGATCTTATGAGCCAAGAGCCGTGTTGCAATCTGGGGACTGTACACGCACACACACACACAAACACACACACACACAAACACAAACACACACACACACACACCTGTTATAAATGTAACACGGGTGTTACATTGTGCGTATTGTGTTACGGTTATGTGCTTCATTTAAAATCTGTGCAGTGCTGAGAGATTCTTATGGTTGAGAAAGTGTATGTTCAAATATTAGTAACTCTGTTTGTGTGTGTGTGTAGGTGTGTGTGTAGATGTGTGTGTCTCACCCATCAGGATGTGCATTAACATGTTGGTAGAACTCCTGAATGCAGTCCCATCTCTCTGACTGGTTCATAGGATCTGTAGCTTTATCTAAATTACAAAATCACACCAGTTTTTTACATTACACACACACACACACATCGACTTCATATTCTCCATCATCAATCTCTGACTACACTGTGTAAACACACACACACTTATCTGTGCATAGTATCAATGTAACGTGATGATAATCTGATGTGTGTGTATATGTATATATGTGTGTGTGTGAATATGTTTGTATATGTGTGTATATGTATGTATGTGTGTATATGTGTGTGTGTGTGTATATATGTGTGTAAATGTGTATGTGTGTGTGTGCGTGTGCGTGTATGTGTGTGTATATGTGTGTGTGTGTGTATGTGTATGTGTATGTATATGTGTGTATATGTATGTGTGTGTATGTGTGTGTATATGTATTTATATGTATGTGTGTGTGTTTGTATAGGTGTGTATGTGTGTGTATGTGTATGTATATGTATGTGTGTGTTTGTATATGTGTGTGTATATGTATGTATATGTATGTGTGTGGGTTTGTATATGTGTGTGTGTGTATGTATATGTATGGGTTTGTATATGTGTGTATATGTATGTATATGTATGTGTGTTTGTATATGTGTGTATGTGTGTGTATATGTATGTATATGTGTGTGTATATGTGTGTGTATGTGTGTGTCATAAGAGGAATTGACAGAAGTCTCAGAACACGTGACCACATGCTTCCTGTTTTTAATATTCAATATTCGATCGTTATATTTAATTTTGATTTATCCATGTGGTTAAAGCTCAGTTTAGTGTGTGTGTGTGTGTGTGTGTGTGTGTTTAGTTTAATTCAGCAATAGTTGTGTGCTACATCACTGTCAGGTTCCGTGTTTTATTCCACAGCTTTATGACTGTTTATGATATATATATATATATATATATATATAAATTCCGCACATATAACACACACACACACACACACACACACACACACACACACACACAGACACACACATTATTTAACACACCGATGTAAAGAGAAAATAAAAACTTACTCAGAGAAACAAGCAGACAGTCAACACTCTGCTCTTCCGCCATGTCCGAGATGTGTGTGTTTTATTATTACAATTAAATCGCAGAAAATAATATATATATATTTAAATACTAATATACAACCGTTTGTGCGCGCGCCTCATGTGACTTGGCTCGAGACCCGCTAACCGCTGAACATAGGCCACGCCCCCTTTAGTATGCTACAGCAGGGCACACACACATACACACACACATACACACACACATACACACACACATACACACACACATACACACACACATACATACACACACACATACACACACACACATACACACACACACACATACACACACACACATACACACACACATACACACACACATACACACACACATACACACACACACACATACACACACACATACACACACACACACACACACACACATACACACACACATACACACACACACACGTCAACAACAGTCTGATATTGTTAAAAATTTTATTGTACAAAATTTTATTTTGTACAAAACAAAGAAAAATGCAGCTTTAATCAGAACAGTACTAAAGAATCTTTAAATAATCTGAGTTGTGGAGTTTCCCCAAATGCTGGGTTCTAGAGTTCTCCAAAACAAACAGTCAGGGTTGTCAGGGTTCTAGAGTTCAGGGTTCTAGAGTTCTCCAGAATAAGTCAGGTTATGCTTCTAAAATGTTTTGTAGACGACAGCAAACTTCATCCTGACCGAGAGACACCATGATCTCACCCACACTGGGTCCCTGCTGAAGAGAGAGAGACTTTAATTCACTACATCACTGAATCCCTCACATCAACTAAGGCGTGTGTGTGTGTGTGTGTGTGTGTGTGTGTGTGTGTGTGTGTGTGTGTGTGCTACCTGTTGTCCAGTCAGAGTGAATCTCAGTAGCTTCATTACTGAACTGTATTTGGTTTTCTGTAGTATTTTGCCGATGAGTTTCAGTTCAGCTGTGAGGAACTCAGGAGTGTATTCACCATTACATCCTTTAATTACCCTAAAACACACACACACACACTCACTCACAGAAGTGTATTCATTATTAAAGTCTCTAACACACAATTAGTAAGTAGGTGGAGTCTCACAGCATGATGCGATTGATAATTTCACGTGATTCAGAGCTCATTTCCTCCAGTTGTTGCCAAGATACAGAGGGGCGGAGCCACAGGTATGAGTACGAAGGTGAGAGCAGGTCTCTCACTGATGAGATATGACGCTACAGACACACACATAACACATGTTTATCTATAATACACAGTTTTCCAGCAGAGATAAGAGTAGGTTTCTCTGTGTGTGTGTGTGTGTGTGTGACTGATTACATTGTGTGTGTGTGTGTGTGTGTGTGTGTGTGTGTGACTGACTACATTGTGTGTGTGCGTGTGTGTGACTGATTACATTGTGTGTGTGTGTGTGTGTGTGACTGACTACATTGTGTGTGTGCGTGTGTGTGACTGATTACATTGTGTGTGTGTGTGTGTGTGTGACTGACTACATTGTGTGTGTGCGTGTGTGTGTGACTGATTACATTGTGTGTGTGTGTGTGTGTGACTGACTACATTGTGTGTGTGTGTGTGTGACTGATTACATTGTGTGTGTGTGTGTGTGTGTGACTGATTACATTGTGTGTGTGTGTGTGTGTGTGTGTGTGACTGACTACATTGTGTGTGTGTGTGTGTGTGTGTGACTGACTACATTGTGTGTGTGTGTGTGTGTGTGACTGACTACATTGTGTGTGTGTGTGTGACTGACTACATTGTGTGTGTGTGTGTGTGACTGACTACATTGTGTGTGTGTGTGTGACTGACTACATTGTGTGTGTGTGTGTGTGTGTGTGTGTGTGACTGACTACATTGTGTGTGTGTGTGTGTGTGACTGACTACATTGTGTGTGTGTGTGTGTGTGTGTGTGTGACTGACTACATTGTGTGTGTGTGTGTGACTGACTACATTGTGTGTGTGTGTGTGTGTGTGACTGACTACATTGTGTGTGTGTGTGTGACTGACTACATTGTGTGTGTGTGTGTGACTGACTACATTGTGTGTGTGTGTGTGTGTGTGTGACTGACTACAATGTGTGTGTGTGTGACTGACTACATTGTGTGTGTGTGTGTGTGACTGACTACATTGTGTGTGTGTGTGTGACTGACTACATTGTGTGTGTGTGTGTGACTGACTACATTGTGTGTGTGTGTGTGTGTGACTGACTACATTGTGTGTGTGTGTGTGTGTGTGTGACTGACTACATTGTGTGTGTGTGTGTGTGACTGACTACATTGTGTGTGTGTGTGTGTGTGTGTGACTGACTACATTGTGTGTGTGTGTGTGACTGACTACATTGTGTGTGTGTGTGTGTGACTGACTACATTGTGTGTGTGTGTGTGTGTGTGTGTGTGACTGACTACATTGTGTGTGTGTGTGTGTGTGTGTGACTGACTACAATGTGTGTGTGTGACTGACTACATTGTGTGTGTGTGTGTGTGACTGACTACATTGTGTGTGTGTGTGTGACTGACTACATTGTGTGTGTGTGTGTGACTGACTACATTGTGTGTGTGTGTGTGTGTGACTGACTACATTGTGTGTGTGTGTGTGTGTGTGTGTGACTGACTACATTGTGTGTGTGTGTGTACCTTCCTCATGTGTAGTACTCTGAGGATGAAACTGTGATCCAGAACTGTCTGTTTCTGTATCTGATCACTGTAAGTGAGAGTGAGGAGATTCTTCACTTCGTCCACCAGGAGGCGACACTGAAGCTCGTCCTCAATACGCTGCTGCAGGTGAACCCTAATCTCACATACACACACACACACACACACACACACACACACACACACACACACACACACACACACACAGACGTTCTTTAAACATAACACCTCACGCAGTGTGTGTTTGTGTGTGTGGGTAGGTGGTTGTTCCTGACCTGTTAAATTCTGGGAGTTTTTTTAGATCAAGCACAGCTGAGTGTGTCACAATTTTTGAGACATTAAATTCGTTGATCAGCTCCTTCAGATTTCGGCCAACACGATTACCTACAACACACACACACACACACACACACATACACATACACATACACACACACACACACACACACACAGCTGTCTCACTTCTTAACTCGCTGACTGGGAGAGTGAATCACTACTAACTGAACTAGTGATTACACTCCCTCCTTCACTCCCTCCCTCCCTCCCTCCCTCCTTCACTCCCTCCTTCACTCCCTCCCTCACTCCCTCCCTCACTCCCTCCTTCACTCCCTCCCTCACTCCCTCCTTCACTCCCTCCTTCACTCCCTCCCTCACTCTCTCCTTCACTCCCTCCCTCACTCTCTCCTTCACTCCCTCCCTCACTCCCTCTCTCCTTCACTCTCTCCTTCACTCCCTCCTTCACTCCCTCCCTCACTCTCTCCTTCACTCCCTCCTTCACTCCCTCCCTCACTCTCTCCTTCACTCCCT
>NC_083483.1:17345633-17348133 GCF_030014155.1 Tachysurus vachellii
TAAGCTGAGCGGTCAGTTAGCGAACTCCACAAAGAGCTGACCCTCGAGGAGTTAGAGGCTGCATCAAGCAGCATGGAAAACGTGCAGTCACCTGGAATTGATGAGCTTTCAGTAGAGTTCTACAAAGCTTTCTGGTCAGTGTTAGGGCAGGACTTGCTGGAAGTGCTTAAGGCAAGTACAAATGAAGGGAGGCTGAAACTGAGCAGTCACAGAGCAGTCCTGACCCTACTACTAAACAAAGGTGATCAAACTCACCTGAGGAACTGGAACCCTGTCTCACTTCTAAGCACAGACTGCAAAGTGCTCTCAAAAGCATTAGCAACAAGACTGGGGAAGGTTATGGAGCAAGTCATCCATTTTGACCAGATGTACTGTGTGCCTGGCAGATCAATAATGTACATCTGATTCGAGACATTTTGGACGTCTCAAGACTAATGGGGTTGAAGACTGGTCTTATTTTTCTGGACCAGGAAAAGGCTTTTGATTGGGTTGAACACCAGTACTTGTGGAGGGCACGAGAGTCTTTTGGGTTCAACTCAGGTTTCATGGCCATGGTCCAGGTTTTGTACAGTGACATTGAGAGCGTACTGAAAGTTAACACTGGTTTATGTGCACCCTTTAAAGTGTATCAGGGTATCAGGCAGGGCTGTTCTTTGTCCCGCGTGCTATATGCCCTAGCCGTAGAACCACTTTATGCCAGATAAGAAGTAAAAATTCTGGTTAATTAATTCCAAGGTTTAATACCCCATACTGTGTATCAGCATACTGTATGCAGACGATGTTGTTGTTGTGGTAAATGGACAGAGAGACATTGACACCCTAAGTGACATTATGAAAAAGTTTTACCTGTTATCATCTGCAAAAGTGAACTGGAAAAAGAGTGAAGCCAATCAAGGATTGGAAGGGTGGGGAACCATCTCTCCTGGTGGGGAACCATCTCTTCTGGTGGGGAACCATCTCTCCTGGTGGGGAACCATCTCTCCTCGATGGGGAACCATCTCTCCTGGTGGGGAACCATCTCTCCTGGATGGGGAACCATCTCTCCTGGTGGGGAACCATCTCTCCTGGATGGGGAACCATCTCTCCTGGATGGGGAACCATCTCTCCCGGATGGGGAACCATCTCTCCCGGATGGGGAACCATCTCTCCCGGATGGGGAACCATCTCTCCTGGATGGGGAACCATCTCTCCTGGATGGGGAACCATCTCTCCTGGATGGGGAACCATCTCTCCTGGATGGGGAACCATCTCTCCTGGATGGGGAACCATCTCTCCTGGTGGGGAACCATCTCTCCCGGATGGGGAACCATCTCTCCCGAATGGGGAACCATCTCTCCCGGTGAGGAACCATTTCTCCCGGTGAGGAACCATCTCTCCTGGTGGGGAACCATCTCTCCCGGTGGGGAACCATCTCTTCTGGAGGGGAACCATCTCTCCCGTTGAGGAACCATCTCTCCCGGTGGGGAACCATCTCTCTAACATGGACAGTCAAATACAGGTGGGTTCAAATACTTGGTAGTGAACCTGGGAGACAGTACATATTTAAAGAAAAACTGGGAAGGTGTAAGTGTGAAAATAAAAGGAAATTGAAATGTCTTGTCCCGAAAATGTCATATAAGGGCAGAACGCTGGTAGTGAATAATCTTGCTGCCTCAATGCTATGACACAAGCTGGCCTGCACTGATTCCCCTCTAGTAGTAATTAACTACTACTGCTAGCAGATCTGCAGGCCATGATAGTGGACTTTTTTGGGACAAGCAGCACCGGCTACCACAAAGCGTTTTATAGAGCCTCACATGGCACAGGGAGCCTCACACGGCACAGGGAGCCTCACACGGCACATGGAACCTCACACGGCACATGGAACCTCACACGGCACAGGGAGCCTCAGATGGCACAGGGAGCCTCACACGGCACAGGGAGCCTCACACGGCACATGGAACCTCACACGGCACAGGGAGCCTCACACGGCACAGGGAGCCTCAGATGGCACAGGGAGCCTCACACGGCACAGGGAGCCTCACACGGCACATGGAACCTCACACGGCACAGGGAGCCTCACACGGCACAGGGAGCCTAAGATGGCACAGGGAGCCTCACACGGCACAGGGAGCCTCACACGGCACAGGGAGCCTCACACGGAGAGCAGTGGCCAACAGAATACTGCACACGGTAGGAGGATGGGGTCCGGACAGGTCACTGTTTTTAATGGACACTAAATGTTTTAATCTAGCTGGATTACCTGCTTTTTACCAAGGACCTTTTAAAGGTTTTAATCATTTCAGAGTGCACAGAAGAAACTGCTCATCACTTTGCTGACTCCTGGACAAACCTCTTATACAGGGCGCTCGACTGGATGTGACAAGCAGGATTAGTGCAGCTGTGACAAAAGTCTTGATCTCTTCAATGATTGTGACACTGAGGCAGCTTGTGGAGCAGGTAGGACTCGACTTCATAGCAACAAAAGCAGCTTTTATGAGCTGCTCTAGACTCGGTCCAC
>NC_083483.1:17353133-17358133 GCF_030014155.1 Tachysurus vachellii
TTAGTATTTGTGGGTTAGTAGGTGTTCAGTGTTAATGTCAGTGTTAGTGTCAGTGTTTGTGGGTTAGTAGGTGAGTGTTTGTGGGTTAGTAGGTGTTAAGTGTTAGTGTCAGTGTTAGTGTCAGTGTTAGTGTCAGTGTGTGGAGGTTAGTAGGTGTTCAGTGTTAGTGTCAGTGTTTGTGGGTTAGTAGGTGTTCAGTGTTAGTGTCAGTGTTTGTGGGTTAGTAGGTGTTCAGTGTTAGTGTCAGTGTTTGTGGGTTAGTAGGTGTTCAGTGTTAGTGTCAGTGTTTGTGGGTTAGTAGGTGTTCAGTGTTAGTGTCAGTTTTTGTGGGTTAGTAGGTGTTCAGTGTTAGTGTCAGTGTTTGTGGTTTGGTAGGTGTTTAGTGTTAGTGTCAGTATGTGTGGGTTAGTAGGTGTTCAGTGTTAGTGTCAGTGTTAGTGTCAGTGTGTGTGGGTTAGTAGGTATTCAGTGTTAGTGTCAGTGTTTGTGGGTTAGTAGGTGTTCAGTGTTAGTGTCAGTGTTTGTGGGTTGGTAGGTGTTTAGTGTTAGTGTCAGTGTGTGTGGGTTAGTAGGTGTTCAGTGTTAGTGTCAGTGTTAGTGTCAGTGTGTGTGGGTTAGTAGGTGTTCAGTGTTAGTGTCAGTGTTTGTGGGTTAGTAGGTGTTCAGTGTTAGTGTCAGTGTTTGTGGGTTGGTAGGTGTTTAGTGTTAGTGTCAGTGTGTGTGGGTTAGTAGGTGTTCAGTGTTAGTGTCAGTGTGTGGGTTAGTAGGTGTTCAGTGTTAGTGTCAGTGTTTGTGGGTTAGTAGGTGTTCAGTGTTAGTGTCAGTGTTTGTGGGTTGGTAGGTGTTCAGTGTTAGTGTCAGTGTGTGTGGGTTAGTAGGTGTTCAGTGTTAGTGTCAGTGTTAGTGTCAGTGTTTGTGGGTTAGTAGGTGTTCAGTGTTAGTGTCAGTGTGTGGGGGTTAGTAGGTGTTCAGTGTTAGTGTCAGTGTTAGTGTCAGTGTTTGTGGGTTAGTAGGTGTTCAGTGTTAGTGTCAGTGTTAGTGTCAGTGTTTGTGGGTTAGTAGGTGTTCAGTGTTAGTGTCAGTGTTAGTGTCAGTGTGTGTGGGTTAGTAGGTATTCAGTGTTAGTGTCAGTGTTAGTGTCCAGTGTTAGTGTCCAGTGTTAGTATCAGTGTTAGTGTCAGTGTTTGTGTCAGTGTTAGTGTCAGTGTTTGTGGGTTAGTAGGTGTTCAGTGTTAGTGTCAGTGTTAGTGTCAGTGTGTGTGGGTTAGTAGGTATTCAGTGTTAGTGTCAGTGTTAGTGTCCAGTGTTAGTGTCCAGTGTTAGTATCAGTGTTAGTGTCAGTGTTTGTGTCAGTGTTAGTGTCAGTGTATCAGCTGCACAGACCAGCTGTTGTGGTGTAAGAGGAATAAAACAGGACATAAATGTAAAGGTAAATAATCTACACACTGTTTCACTACACACAGTTATTCTGATCACAGGGACACGAGGCAGCTGAGTATTAAATCTCAGAACTGTCCCAACAAACTGATCTCAGAACTGTCCCAACAAACTGATCTCAGAACTGTCCCAACAAACTGATCTCAGAACTGTCCCAACAAACTGATCTCAGAACTGTCCCAACAAACTGATCTCAGAACTGTCCCAACAAACTGATCATGAACTCCATCAGATCACCGCTTCCTCCATCCTCAAAGAGCCGCGCGGTGAGAAGGTGGAGCTCCGGGAACAAACACGTCACGCGCGCGCGCGCACATCCGATCCGCTGTGGTGTGTTGGAGACACTTTCAGGTCACTTGCAGAGGAAGCAGTCAGGTGAAGATCGTCACCGTCACACAGGTAAAGACACAAACTTTACACACTTAAACATTACTGTAAAATATTCAAATGTGAAACTGTAAAAGCGTGCGCGCGCGCCTTTGGGCTCATTTCAGTAATAAAGTCAATCACTGTTAACTAAAGTAATGAAGCTAATAGAATAATTCGGTTAATTAAGTAGTTATTTACACACAGAGACATTAATACTGAAAACAAACCGGATCGTTTGTAGCGGTCTAAAAGATCATATCGGTTTTATTTGGTTAATATGATCAGATTCCACAGAGTTTAAAAGGTGCTTCAGTTGTAATCAAGTTCTCATCATCTGTGTGTGTATATATATATAAGAGAGGAGTGTGTGTGTGTCTGTGTGTGTGTGTGTGTGTGTGTGTTTGTCCTTGTTTATTATCCTGACTTGTATATGTCAGGTTTTTTTATTCAGAACTTCAGAAGTTCATTTGTTTTATTATCCATAAGGAGATGATCTCGATGTCTATCCTAATTTTAATGCTGTGTAAATCTGGGTGGGATTTTTTCTGCTTCTTTGTTCTGTTACTGGTCTGTACTGGTCCAAGGCTTTGGTAAATTCTGATGATCTAACGTCTGCCAGCTGAAACTGGTCTAAACCAACGGCATGATGAGCTTTTCATCTCACCATGTTCACCATCGGTCTCGTGATCTCCACCACACTGCTGTACGATGATATTTATTACAGTGTGTGTAAAGAAATATGAACAAAATGACTTAAATACGTTGATATTACGGTTAGATGATAAATTACTTTGAACACATTTTTGGTTTGTTTTATTAAAGACAGCGATTGAGAAATACAGCAGCTTTTTCGGTCATATTTGGAGAACATCCTGCTAGACAGAGTCGTGTCAGACTGTTCATATGTGTTTATACAGAAGCCACAGTTACAGAATAATGTGCCTTATCGACACGATCACAAAACCTACAGAAAGAACAACGCACACGTTTTACACAGTGGCACTAAACTGATGAATAAACACTGAGTTTAAAAGAATTGAACATAAACTCTTCACTGGTATTTACTCACTGTCTCTTATTAGAAATCAAATGTTATTAGTCACATAAATCCAGGCTACAGACATGCAGGGAAATGTTTTGTGTATCTGTCTGGTATATAAGGATAAAAAAGGAATGCAATTTAGGATAAAAAAACAAAACAAAACCAGAAAGAGATAGATAAATAAAAAAGTATAAACTATATAAAAAATATATAAAGTATGAAAATATATACATATACATAAATATACATAAATGTGTATGTTTTTTAAAGATTGTCCTTAAAGTGTCCGTGTGCAGTATGGTGTGTAAATAGTGTATAATAAAACAATGAGTGTAGATAAAATAATGAGCAAAGATGTCTGGGCATTTATATATTAATAATTAAAAAAATGTATATGATAAGTCAGTGTTACAATAATGCGACTGACGAGTGTGTGTGATTAGACACACAGGACAGATTAGACATGTTACTGTTATGTCCAGTGTTCATTTGATGACGTTCCTGTTGTGTACTTTGAGAAGTGAAAAACCTTAAAACATTGAACAGAAATACAGAATTCACAGTTTTAACCTTCCACACAAAACTCCAGACTTTATTTTAAAAAGGTTACTAGTTTAATCATTAATATATAATTAACCTGAGTGTTAAAAATGTTAACGATTAGAATATTATATAAAAATATTAAATAAATGACATTATAATCTCTTAGTATCTCTTCTTTTGTCATTGTAATAGGTGATATGGTGAATGTGCAGGGGCTTTAGGGTTGAGGTGTAATCATAGTGTCTCAATGAAACACACACACACACACACACACACAAACTAACCAATACATATGTACACACACATCTATTTGGGTTCAGTACATTGAAATAATCTAAACTTTTAGATTTAATAAAGATCTAATCTTTAGATTAGACAAATTTCTTTAGATTACTAAAGATTAAGAACTGGTTGTGTTCTGACCAGCTGTACACGTCACTGTCCGTGTGTCAGATGCTATTGACAAGCTGTGTGTCGTCTGTGTGTCATAGCACCGTTATAGGAATCTAACGTGTCCACAAGTCAGGTCATGACATTTCTGTAATACTAGATCTGCCTCCATCAACTGTAAGTGCTATTAATGTGTAATGTAATGTGTCTTGGAGCAACAACAGCTCATCCATGATGCAGTCGACCACACAACATGCAGAGTGCTGAAGACCATAGCATATAAAAAGGATCTTCTGTTGCATCCCTCACTACAGAGCAACATCAGCACAAGAACTGGGCATTAGAAGCTTCATTAAACATGTTTTATGGCTTTACATAAGCTTAAGATCATTGCACACAATGCAGAGTGTATGCTGGAGTGGTGTAAAGCACCAACACTGGACTATGGAGCAGTGGAAATGTCTTCTCTGTAGTTATCAATGCTTCACTATCTGGAGGTTTGATGGATGTATCTGGTTTTAGTGGATGCCAGCAGAACCCTACTTATCAACAGTAATGTTTGTTGGAGCAGGGATAATGGTCAGGGTTGCTGTTTCTGGTTTGGGCTCCTTAGTTCCAGTGAAGGATAATATTAAGGCTACATAATTGTATACTTTCATCTTTGTGCAATAGTTTGGGGAAGAACTTTTTCTGTTCCAGCATGAAAATGACTTGGTACACAAAACGAGCTCCATAAGTTCATCCCCATTTCAGGATCAGCCACTGCACAGAACCTTGGGGTAACCATGGACAATTATCTGTCCTTTTCTTGGCATATTGCTAATCTGAAACACTCATGTTGGTTTCTTCTGTACAGCACCACAAGGATTCTGCCATTTTTATCTACACAATCAGCTCAGGTGCTTGTTTAGAGACTGGAAATCAGTTCTCACACACCACCCCATTACTGCTCCCTCCACTGGCTTCCAGTAGCTGCTGCATCAGATTCAAAACACTGATATTTCATTAACATTTACGGCATTTGGCAAACGCTTTTATCCAGAGCGATGTACAAAAGTGCTTAACACTTCACTAGCTCTTCAGTGCTTCTAGCACTTCAGTCTCTTGTCATCTGGAGACTGGAATACTGCAGCTCTCTTGGTCTTCCTCTGAACACAGTTTGTCCGCTGTAAATGATCCATAATGCAGCTGTGTGACTTGTCTTCAACCAGCCAAAGTT
>NC_083483.1:17363133-17368133 GCF_030014155.1 Tachysurus vachellii
CTTTGTCTTGTCTGAGTTCGATGACGCTTCACTCTGTTAATGTCATTAAACACAATTCTTTAAAATCTGACTCGTTAGCAGTTTCATTATTTAAAGATGAAGGTGCAGAATATTAGGAAGTGGTAGCTGTTATTTTATTAAATTGTTATTGATATTCTGTAATATCTCATATAAAGGCTGAATTTTATTCTAGAACACTTTCTTGATCATTTCATTTTCAGAGCAGCTCTGTGCTGTGTTTAAATTTAATGAATGAACTTATAAGGATGTTTTATATATTAGAGCTCTACTGAATTGTGTTTTTGTTGGAATAAAATCTAAAAACTCATGACTGCGTTCACTGTGTGTGTGTGGGGGGGGGGTTGTCTGTTCACCTCAAGAGGAAAAAGTGACGTTAAAAGTATGGTATGTTAGATCAATCAGAACACATTCTAGTAAAAGAAGAAGAAGGAGAAAAAGTGAACTGCAGACTGTTTCTCATTTCCTTCTTTGAGTTTTCTCACTCTGAGGAAGCCGAGACACCTGAAGAACCTGTTGTGAAGGTCTTTTGTTGTGAACATCCTTCAGTCTGCTGGTCTAAATGTCATCCACACCAGACACTTATATTTGAGGATGTTGTCCAGTCCCTACTTTATCTGGAAAATTATTTTATAATTTATATTTAAAGTAGGAGCTCTTTAAAGTAGGAGCTCTATAAACTGTTTATTAATTCATTACATCCATACAAATGACACCATATGGCCATAAAAATGTGCACCCTGACCATCAGGTGTTTGTTGAAGATGTTATTCATGATATTCATGTTCATTAATCAGTTCTACTCTTGTGAAAGGTTCTTGAATAGATTTTCGATCATGGCTGTGGGGATTAGTGATCATTCAGCTACAGGAGCATTAGTGAGATCAGACACTAACTGAAGTTGTGTGGAAAGGTTTATTTAACACTTTGTTAAAATGACTCTGGAACTGAGAATGAATGATATTAACTGGTTAAGTATTTTAAATGAAGATTTTGACTCTTACACACTTTAACAATTTAGAATTCAAATTCAGTGTAAAATTTCATTAGCTTGTTCATTTGTAATGCTTCCAGTCCCCGAACTTAAAAGACTTCTCTAACCTCTTTATTAGCTGTAGAGAATCTGCTGCAATGTTGAAAGGATGAACCTGGTGTACAGATCAGATAACTGACCCAGTGAGACATTCTGGCTGTAGAACAGATCCACATCAAAACATTACAGAAATCTCAGCAGAACACTTCAATATTAATGCTTTACCTTAAAAACAGACTTCACCAACAAATTTTAAACTCAGGCACTTAGACGTTTAAGTTTTGTGTTTCTGCTCATTACTAGTGTGATTATTTGGTGTTTATTTGGTTTATAATAACCCTAACATTTACTCATTTGGTCACTCTCTGACCTGAGCTCAGCTTCTGTGACTGGGAGCCAGTGCAATGTGGATAAGATCATTTTCTATTACTTTTCTAATGATTTTTCTTGTACGTGAGACGACATTATCTAGAGTCACCTGATCATGTTGTGTGGGTCAGATAACTGATAATTAATCAGTCGGGGAGATTATTGATAAACCTCTGTTCAGTAGAGGAAGTGAATGGTTTCTGTTTATCTGTGCATTTGAATGACTTCTGATTCTATTAAAGGTAAAATCACTTTAATATTCACACACAAACAAAATGCACAAGAACCACAGATTTAAGAGTTCATATCAGAATTAATCTTTATGAGAGGGAAACGGTGTTAGTGAAAGAGTCAGTGTAAAAAATCTTGTATCTCTGGCATATAAAAAATATGAAAATATAACGTGAAAAATAAAGACATTCATATCATATTTATTATTTATTATTATGCAAATCATTATGCACAACAGCCATATTACTAGTAAATGATCACATGCTACGTTCTAGCAGATAGAATTATATATATTACACACACACAATCACATACTGATTATTTTAATATAAGATCAGCATACATTGTGGAATTATTCTGCCTGTTATACACAGTTCTTCACAGTGGTCATAACAAGGTATATGTGTGTAGCACAGCAGGAAGTGAAAATCAGGAATGAGTAGCAGGTTGGACAAAATATGATGATATATATAATATATTGTAATTAAAATGATGACATTCTATAAGATGTCCACAGACACATAATCATCTTGTCCTGGACACTGAGGTCCTCCTACAATACACACTGCATATATATATATATATATATATATATGTGTAATATACTGCAAAAATAATACAGACAGGGTTACAGATACAGTCAGTATCTACTCAGTAAAGAATTGTCACTCTACATTTTCTACATTCTCCTTCTTTCCATTTTCTGACACAGCATCATTTCCTCCAGCAGGAATAAACGGTTTCTCTTCAGCTGTGGAAGAAGATTCTCCTGGCTTTCCGTTTGTATCAGCACTGCAGCCTTCATCTTCTCCCTCAGTTCTGTTCTCATTCCCTTCTTCAAATAATTCACGATGTTTACGCTTAAAGAATCCACACTGAGAGATACAGGAGGAGATGGTGTAAGAGAGACAGGAGGAGATGGTGTAAGAGAGACAGGAGGAGATGGTGTAAGAGAGACAGGAGGAGATGGTGTAAGAGAGACAGGAGGAGATGGTGTAAGAGAGACAGGAGGAGATGGTGTAAGAGAGACAGGAGGAGATGGTGTAAGAGAGACAGGAGGAGATGGTGTAAGAGAGACAGGAGGAGATGGTGTAAGAGAGACAGGAGGAGATGGTGTAAGAGAGACAGGAGGAGATGGTGTAAGAGAGACAGGAGGAGATGGTGTAAGAGAAACAGAGATACAGGAGGTGATGAGTAATAGAGAGAGAGGAGAAGATGGAGAAAGACAGAAAGATGGGGGAGATGGAGTAAGAGAGACAAAGAGAGAGACAGGAGGAGATGGAGTAAGAGAGACAGACAGAGAGACAGGAGAAGATGGAGCAAGAGAGACAGAGAAAGGAGGAGATGGAGTAAGAGAGAGAGAGAGAGAGAGAGAGAGAGAGAGGGGAGGAGATCTGATCTTTACAGATGAGTGTTTAAGACTAAAATACAGGTCAGGCGATTTACACTTCACCTGAGGCAGCACAGTGCTGGTGTGTACTGGTCTGTACTTTAATGTACTGGTGTGAACTGGAGTGTACTGATGTGTGCTGGTGTGTACTGGTGTGAACTTATATGTGCTGGAGTTTGCTGGAGTGTAGTGGTGTGTACTGGAGTGTGCTGGTGTGTAGTGGAGTGTATTGGTGTGTAGTGTTGTGTACTGGTGTGTAGTGGTGTGAACTGGTGTGTACTTATATGTGCTGGAGTTTGCTGGAGTGTAGTGGTGTGTACTGGAGTGTGCTGGTGTGTAGTGGAGTGTATTGGTGTGTAGTGTTGTGTACTGGTGTGTAGTGGTGTGAACTGGTGTGTACTTATATGTGCTGGAGTTTGCTGGAGTGTAGTGGTGTGTACTGGAGTGTGCTGGTGTGTAGTGGAGTGTATTGGTGTGTAGTGTTGTGTACTGGTGTGTAGTGGTGTGATTGGTGTGTATTTTATGCTACAGTTCTGAGTACTGTGTATTAACTATAACCAGCAGCTCTTACTGAGCTGAGCTCTGATTGGCTTTTACCTTTAACAGCAGTATAAAGATGATGATGAGCAGGAGAAATCCGAGAAATCCACCTGTCCCACTGATTGCTGTAACATCAGGAGGAATTACCAGCTCTAATTTCAGAATCATCTATAATCACACACACACACACACACATTTAACATTGACACCATTAACACTATTAACTCTACCAACACTACTGGTTTCCATCACTACCATCAGACACCACTTAAACACTGATAGCTGGCTGACAGTTAAATATTCTTCTATCTGTCATACATTCATCAGTCCAGTTAATTGTAAGCAACACCATAATCTGAGACAGGAAACATACCATATCATGGTGAATTCTGCTGGTGTCATTCTGGAAAAGTAAAACATCTGGAAGTTAGAAATACAGAAATAACACTGATATACAGTAAGATAAACACAAAGGTGTGTGTTTGTGTGTGTGCGCGAGTTTCTGTTCTCACTTCTCTGCCACTGGAAAGTTGACGATAAAGCTTTTTATCAAAGTCCAGCTGAGCAGAAACAGAAAATTCGTCCTCCTCCTTAAACTCACTGAAAAGCCATTTCTACAGAGGAACAGGACAAAGACAGACAGAGCTCAGTTTCTGAGTGTATGCATGTGTGTGTGTATGTGTATGTGTGTGTGTGTATGTGTGTGTATGTGTGTGTGTGTGTATGTGTGTGTGTGTGTGCGTGTGTGTGTGAGTGTGTATGTGTATGAGTGTGTGTATGTGTTTGTGTGTATGTGTGTGTGTATGTGTGTGTGTGTGTATGTGTGTGTGTGTGTGTGTATGTGTGTGTGTGTGTGTATGTGTGTGTGTGTGTGTGTGTGTATGTATGTGTATGTGTGTGTATGTGTGTATGTGTGTGCGTGTGTGTGTGTGTGTGTGTATGTGTGTGTGTGTGTATGTGTGTGTGTGTGTGTGTGTATGTGTGTGTGTATGTGTGTGTGTGTGTGCGTGTGTGTGTGTATGTGAGTGTGTGTGTATGTGTGTATGTGTGTGTGTGTGTGTGTATGTGTGTGTGTGTGTGTGTGTGTGTGTGTTATTACCCCTGTATAATTTTGTTTATTAGGGAAGGAGACGAGAGTGCTCCACTCAAACAGGACAGCAGACTCAGAATCCAGTAAGAAAGGATTACACTTGAACAATACACAGTTCTCAACTGGACACTCCTGCAGGACATCCCATAATAACAGTGAGTGAGGAATGCCATAGTAACCAAACATGTTAAACAGAAGAGTTGTAAACATCACAGTCATGTAGAAGTCCTGTTCCTGTGCAGTGATGTTCAGTTATCTCTGATAAATGTTATAAATTTAGTGAACCGTCTCATCACATCACTGTCATAAACCTTCACAGAGGAAATACA
>NC_083483.1:17373133-17393133 GCF_030014155.1 Tachysurus vachellii
TCCCAAAGTCACAAAGTCAGAGTATCAGTCAGTCACAATCACAGAGTCAGAGACACAGAGTCAGTCAGAGAGTCAGAGTCACAATCAGAGTCAGTCAGAACCAGACAACGGTCAGATATTTTAATGAGTTTGATTAAAAGACTGATAAATAACATTTGAGTAAAAACCTTAATGGTCTTGAACATTGAGAGAGATAATCCAGGAGGATAGAGCAGAACCAAACTGGTGTTGAAGGAGTCGTCTCCTTTATTCTCTAAAGTCACATGGATGATAAAAGATGCTTGGTCCACCACCAGCAATGTGCTGTTCCTAAACACACACACACACACACACACACACAACACTGTACAAACACAAAAGCACCAAGAAATGACTAGAAGGGATAATGTGAGGTGGCAGCATTTAGGACCCAAACTTAAAATGGCACTCATTTCAGTACCAACACACAAACCACTTTTAGCAGAAAATGAAAGAATTTTCGTCTTACAGGAAGTTAAAGTCCATCAGCAAGTCTGATACACAGCTTGTGTTTTTGCAGTTTATCTGAAAGGGAACCTGTAACACACACACACACATGTTCATATCAGAAATCTGTGTAAATTATTACACTTCAATAAAGCTCATACAAAATAAACTAAACATAGGAACTGTGTTAAACTAAAAATACACACAGGTACACACAAAATAAACTAAACATATCAGACTCATTTAGCCAATCATCTTCATCACGACAGAGGAGTGACTCACCTCTACAACAGCCGTGGTCTTGATGTCAATGTTCAGGATGGAAGTGGAGTCCTGAGGATCAGACTGTTTGAAGCTGAGTCTGAACAATACAGGAGACACCGTGTCCTTTACACACCTCTGAAACACAGACACATGGCTTTCTCACATTATGACAAGCAACAAATAAACATTAGTGATATAAAATGTTCTTAACCCAGGTATAACTCCTAGTCTGTAACTTCACCAACTTCAGTATGTTACATACTTGCATATAGACCTCGTCACTGGAACAGGACATGTTCAAGCCCAGCATCATGGACTTTACTAGACGCCTGGACGTCTTAACATCCTTATTGAAAAATGCCCGACTGTCCTGTCTCACAGCATCAGCAATGAGCTCCCATGATATGTTCAGATTACTCACTGCCCCTGGGAGTAAGAGAGGAGAGGTATAGTGACCGGTATCATAGCAGTGACTTAGGTGTGTTTCACCTGTGCTGGAACGTTAAAGTATGTTGTAGGTATAGTAGTGATGTAATCAATTTACTTTTTACTCGCATCTTTTTTCTTTTTTTTTTTACATTTCCTTTATGCACAGTTTTAAAGAACATCTTTCATGGCATTATGGTGGAACTTGGTAACCCTGCTGATGGAACAATGTCATTAACATTTTACAGATTTTAAAGATTATGCACTGTTAATTTTCACATCAGAAGTTTGCTCTAGTTGTCTAAAATAAACATTACTGTGTTTCAAAATTCAAAAACTTCAAAAACTATATTTCTACCATTTTTTCTTACAGATTGTCCTGTATGCTGCTCCATATAGCCCATGAAAATAATAAAAAAAAAAAAATTGTCAAGTTCTGCGTGAATCTGTTGTAGAAGAAACCTAAACCTGCTGTGTGTATATTGTGTGTATACTGAGAGTATGTTGTGTGTATGCTGTTTGTATTTTGTGTGCATATTGTGTGTACGTTGTGTGTATATTGTGTGTATGTTGTGTGTATATTGTGTGTATACTGTATGTAAAAAAACAAGCATCCCTACATTTACCTCACCACCAGAGGGAGCCTTTGGCTGTTTCCTGTTGTAAGGACGTCTAAACCATACTCACTTACACACATACCGGTGTGAAGTATCCTCTGTGTCTATTGTGTGTATGCGGTGTGTATATTGTGTGTATGCTGTGTGTATATTGTGTGTATATTGTGTGTATATTGTGTGTATGCTGTGTGTATGCTGTGTGTATATTGTGTGTATATTGTGTGTATATTGTGTGTATGCTGTGTGTATATTGTGTGTGTATTGTGTGCATGCTGTGTGTATATTGTGTGTATGCTGTGTGTATATTGTGTGTGTATTGTGTGTATGCTGTGTGTATATTGTGTGTATATTGTGTGTATGCTGTGTGTATATTGTGTGTGTATTGTGTGTGTATTGTGTGTATGCTGTGTGTATATTGTGTGTATGCTGTGTGTATATTGTGTGTGTATTGTGTGTATGCTGTGTGTATATTGTGTGTATGCTGTGTGTATATTGTGTGTGTATTGTGTGTATTATTATTATTATTTTTTCTTTTTTTTTTTTTTTAACCTTTATTTTTACAGGTAAGTCATTAAGGACAGGTTCTTATTTACAATGGCGGCCTGACAAGTGGAATAAGCACTTAGGGAAAGGGAAGTAGGGCTAAAATAAATACCAAACATTAAAAATACATACAGGTTAACAATTACATAAATACATTTTAAAACAAAATTATGTAGAGAAGCAACTGCATATATATGTGAACAAATATAATATAATATTTTTAAAGGATGAAATTGGAATTAATTTATCCAGTTTGAGAGTATTTTGCAAAGCATTCCAGTCGCGAGCGGCAGCAGATTGAAAAGATGCAAGACCAAACTCAGAGTTGGTTTTAGGAATGATTAATTGAAAATGAAGTGAGGATCGAGTGTTATATGTGACAGGCTTTAGCTGCAGCAAGTGACCTAAGTAAGGAGGTGAGTGGCCGAGAAGGGTCTTATAAATGAAGGTGAACCAGTGAATTTTACGGCGATTGTAAAGGGAGGGCCAGTTTACAGATGAATATAAAACACAATGATGTGTATTGAAAGGAGCATTTATGGCAAACCTGATAGCAGAATGGTAAAGAGCATCAAGTTTTGATAGGATGGACTTGCAAGCAACCCTATATATAGTGTCTCCATAATCTAACATGGGTAGAATGGTCATTTGAATAAGAATGTTTTACAGAAGTGGTGAAGGAAGAGTGATTTCTGTAAAAGAAACCAAGCTTGGCTTTGACCTTAGATTGCAGCTTTGATATGTGAATAGAGAAAGAAAGTGAAGTTTCCAACCAGATGCCCAGGTAGTTATAAGCAGTGACTTGTTCTAGAATAGCCCCCTTGCTGGTGGTGATGTTAAGGGCAGGAGGAGGCGTACAGTAGTACCCCTACGGCAAAACCACATGCTTTTTTGTTTTGGAGGTAGTGAGAGTGAGATTGAGTTGTGTAAAAGACAGCTGTAGTTGGGAAAAGCTATGTTACAGGGTAGCTTGAACAGCACCAGAGGAGGGACCTATGGCATAAAGGATTGTATCATCGGCATATAAGTGAATGAGTGATTTACCAACTGCCTGGGGAATGTTATTAATATAAACTGAGATGATACAATTGAGATAAATTGATATGCTGTGTGTATATTGTGTGTATGCTGTGTGTGTATTGTGTGTATGCTGTGTGTGTATTGTGTGTATGCTGTGTGTGTATTGTGTGTATGCTGTGTGTGTATTGTGTGTATGCTGTGTGTGTATTGTGTGTATGCTGTGTGTGTATTGTGTGTATGCTGTGTGTATTGTGTATATGCTGTGTGTGTATTGTGTGTATGCTGTGTGTGTATTGTGTGTACGCTGTGTGTGTATTGTGGGTACGCTGTGGGTGTATTGTGTGTACGCTGTGTGTGTATTGTGTGTACGCTGTGTGTATATTGTGTGTATGCTGTGTGTGTATTGTGTGTATGCTGTGTGTGTATTGTGTGTATGCTGAGTGTGTATTGTGTGTATGCTGTGTGTGTATTGTGTGTATGCTGTGAGTGTATTGTGTGTACGCTGTGTGTGTATTGTGTGTACGCTGTGTGCGTATTGTGTGTATGCTGTGTGTATATTGTGTGTATGCTGTGTGTGTATTGTGTGTACACTGTGTGTATATTGTATGTATATTGTGTGTATATTGTGTGTAGGCTGTGTGTGTATTGTGTGTATGATGTGTGTATGCTGTGTGTATCTGGACTAAGTGTTAACATGTGTACCAGTGTGTATATTGTGTGTATGCTGTGTGTATGATGTGTGTATATTGTGTGTATGTTGTGTGTGTGATGTGTGTATCTGAGCTAAGTGTTAACATGTGTACTTGTGTGTATATTGTGTGTATGTTGTGTGTATGATGTGTGTATGATATGTGTATGCTGTGTGTATCTGGGCTAAGTGTTAACATGTGTACCTGTGTGTATATTGTGTGTATATTGTGTGTATGTTGTGTGTATGCTGTGTGTATCTGGGCTAAGTGCTAACATGTGTACTTGTGTGTATATTGTGTGTATGATGTGTGTATGATGTGTGTATGCTGTGTGTATCTGGGCTAAGTGTTAACATGTGTACCTGTGTGTATATTGTGTGTATGTTGTGTGTCTGCTGTGTGTATCTGGGATAAGTGTTAACATGCGTACCTGTGTGTATATTTTGTGTATGTTGTGTGTATGATGTGTGTATCTGGACTAAGTGTTAACATGTGTACCTGTGTGTATATTGTGTGTATGTTGTATGTATGATGTGTGTATCTGGACTAAGTGTTAACATGTGTACCTGTGTGTATATTGTGTGTATGTTGTGTGTATGATGTGTGTATCTGGACTAAGTGTTAACATGTGTACCTGTGTGTATATTGTGTGTATGTTGTGTGTATGATGTGTGTATCTAGGCTAAGTGATAACATGTGTACCAGTGTATATTGTGTGTATGTTGTGTGTATGATGTGTGTATCTGGACTAAGTGTTAACATGTGTACCTGTGTGTATATTGTGTGTATGTTGTGTGTATGATGTGTGTATCTGGGCTAAGTGTTAACATGTGTACCTGTGTGTATGTTGTATGTATGATGTGTGTATCTGGACTAAGTGTTAACATGTGTACCTGTGTGTATATTGTGTGTATGTTGTGTGTATGATGTGTGTATCTGGGCTAAGTGTTAACATGTGTACCTGTGTGTATATTGTGTGTATGTTGTGTGTATGATGTGTGTATCTGGGCTAAGTGTTAACATGTGTACCTGTGTGTATATTGTGTGTATGTTGTGTGTATGATGTGTGTATCTGGACTAAGTGTTAACATGTGTACCTGTGTGTATATTGTGTGTATGTTGTGTGTATGATGTGTGTATCTAGGCTAAGTGATAACATGTGTACCTGTGTGTATATTGTGTGTATGTTGTGTGTATGATGTGTGTATCTGGACTAAGTGTTAACATGTGTACCTGTGTGTATATTGTGTGTATGTTGTGTGTATGATGTGTGTATCTGGGCTAAGTGTTAACATGTGTACCTGTGTGTATGTTGTATGTATGATGTGTGTATCTGGACTAAGTGTTAACATGTGTACCTGTGTGTATATTGTGTGTATGTTGTGTGTATGATGTGTGTATCTAGGCTAAGTGATAACATGTGTACCTGTGTGTATATTGTGTGTATGTTGTGTGTATGATGTGTGTATCTAGGCTAAGTGTTAACATGTGTACCAGTGTATATTGTGTGTATGTTGTGTGTATGATGTGTGTATCTAGACTGTGTTAACATGTGTACCTGTGTGTATATTGTGTGTATGTTGTGTGTATGATGTGTGTATCTAGGCTAAGTGATAACATGTGTACCTGTGTTCCAGGTGATCATACATTTACATTTACAGCATTTGGCAGACGCCCTTCCCTGTTCACACCTTCCCTGTTCACACCTTCCCTGTTCACACCTTCCCTGTTCACACCTTCCCTGTTCACACCTTCCCTGTTCATACCTTTGCTGTTGGTGTTCTCTGTCATAATAAAGCAGGTGTTCAGGGTGATGACTTTATTTTTGTCACTGGGATTGTCCGGGCTGTTGAGGCAGTCGAAGTGAGTGAGGTTTATTGCAGATGGAGAGAAACTGAACTTCGCTGAGACGGACACGACCGGCCGAGATCTGAGAGAACAACAAATAGCTTCAGTTATTCCCAAAGCTACATTAACGTGTCAGTAACATTATGCAGCTGATTAAGAGAAAATCACCTGTATACATCACACCTGTGACTGACACATAACACTGCTGCTGTTTCTGACCAATAGCACACAAGAATATCACGATCACTGATGACCTGCACCCTACGTGTGTAACTAGAACCTACACACTTGACTTAACTTTAATATAGAACTGTGTGTATATTTATTTACTCTGGAAGGAATTCATACTTCAAGAGTAAAACGGTTCCTTTTGCTCCAACAGCGATGTCCGTCAGTCCGTCCTGTCCCATGTCCATCACTCCGTCAATCGCCAGACCAAAATGCTGAAGCTTCGTAGAGAGAGAGCTTGCCACAATTTTCTACACACACACACACACACACACACACACACAGACTGTACTGGGGCAGATGTTTAGAGATGTACCTGACTGTACTGGGGCAGATGTTTAGAGATGTACCTGACTGTACTGGGGCAGATGTTTAGAGATGTACCTGGCTGTACTGGGGCAGATGTTTAGAGATGTACCTGACTATACTGGGGCAGATGTTTAGAGATGTACCTGACTGTACTGGGGCAGATGTTTAGAGATGTACCTGACTATACTGGGGCAGATGTTTAGAGATGTACCTGGATGTACTGGGGCAGATGTTTAGAGATGTACCTGTCTATACTGGGGCAGATGTTTAGAGATGTACCTGGCTGTACTGGGGCAGATGTTTAGAGATGTACCTGGCTGTACTGGGGCAGATGTTTAGAGATGTACCTGTCTATACTGGGGCAGATGTTTAGAGATGTACCTGGCTGTACTGGGGCAGATGTTTAGAGATGTACCTGGCTGTACTGGGGCAGATGTTTAGAGATGTACCTGACTGTACTGGGGCAGATGTTTAGAGATGTACCTGACTGTACTGGGGCAGATGTTTAGAGATGTACCTGGCTGTACTGGGGCAGATGTTTAGAGATGTACCTGACTGTACTGGGGCAGATGTTTAGAGATGTACCTGGCTGTACTGGGGCAGATGTTTAGAGATGTACCTGACTGTACTGGGGCAGATGTTTAGAGATGTACCTGACTGTACTGGGGCAGATGTTTAGAGATGTACCTGTCTATACTGGGGCAGATGTTTAGAGATGTACCTGTCTGTACTGGGGCAGATGTTTAGAGATGTACCTGTCTATACTGGGGCAGATGTTTAGAGATGTACCTGACTGTACTGGGGCAGATGTTTAGAGATGTACCTGACTGTACTGGGGCAGATGTTTAGAGATGTACCTGACTGTACTGGGGCAGATGTTTAGAGATGTACCTGTCTATACTGGGGCAGATGTTTAGAGATGTACCTGTCTGTACTGGGGCAGATGTTTAGAGATGTACCTGACTGTACTGTCTGCGGATGCCACAATCAGGGTCACCAAGGTAAATGTAAATGGCTCCTTTGTGATTATCTTCCAGTGGAGCTCCAACAGCTAAATCCTGCTTCTGGTCTCCATTCAGATCTGCTATAGCAGCTAGAGTCATCCCAAACCGACCCTGAGGTGATTCTAACACCTCCAACACCTTCACCATATTCAGCTACACACACACAGAGACATTTTTGCAATTTCATTAAATACATAAACAGTATATTTTTAATTGTCTAAATAAACTGGAGGATTTGATAACAAGTCGATAAACCAACATGTACAATGTGCTGAGGTTTCATGGAATTATACTGCTTCAGTAACACACAGTTACTGCTGTGTGTGTCTGTGTATTTACCTTCTGTGTGAGTTTGTAGATGTAAACCTTTCCCTCTAACTGTGGATGATGATTATAATACAGTGGGGCTCCAACCACCAGGAAGTCAGTGTTGTCGTCTGAATCCAGGTCTAACACACACAACGATCCTCCGAAATAAGAGCCGATCTGCAGAGCCATCATTCAATAATGTATCACATATTCTCCTGTACTGTGTCTTCATTACCACAGAGAACCTGCCATGTAGCTGTGTGAGGTTCATGTCAGGTCATCTTAGGTCTGCTGTTTAGTTGTGGTTTCAGGTCTTTATCAGAATTATGGTGTTTATGACCATGAACCAGTGAGTCCTTGCACCATATCTTTGAATGAGCTCATATTTATGGAGAAAAATCTAAACTTTTTACTACAGTCTGAACAGATCAGGTCCAGCCACACTTTGGTTCTTCAGCTGAGTCAGAAACAAACCTCAAACTCATTCAGTTCTGTGTACTTCTCATTTAGGAAAGTGTCAAACACACCAGAGCTCTTTAGTTACTCAAAAGCATGTAGAAATTTGATGTAAATGTGAATAATGTAAAAATACTGATGCTGTTCTTACTTGTTCACCAGAAATGTTCCTCAAAGCCACCCACTCATTAGCCATCTTTTTAAACAGAGTCACCTCACCCCTGTGATTAGATCTTGGTGCTCCAGAGAACACAAGAGAAACGCTGTCTCTCTGTCCAACCACCACAGAGTAACCTGAGCACACACACACATACACACACACAGAAATATTTAGCTTAGTTGCTGAGGTTCTGACCTGCACATCCCACATGTACATTCATGACATCACACAGTGTACCGTTGTATGAATCCGGATTGAACTGGAAGCCTTTGAGTTCCTCTTCATCGTTCCTGGTTCCTGGCACCTCGTACAGTGCTCCAGTCCAATCATTACATCCAACTGCTCCCAGAATAAGACTGTCCTGGAACAGAGAATATAGAAAGGTGAGTTTAATCGTTTGTGTTTAGGTAAATTTTAGATTACTGACTAAGATTATAAAACACCTGAAGCTCACTGCAGTTCATTCAGACTCTGTGCTGTAGGTGCGCTTTCTGTCTCACATCATTTCATTTATGAGCTTTTTTCTTATTGCTGATATCCAGAGTTAGTTTCCTTCTGTTTGTGACCCCTGCACTTTTACAGTTTAGTGTTTTTCCTTTGTTTAGTTCACATAGGATTGTGTAGACAGACTCAAATTCAGATTTGTATAGAGCTTTTAACAATGGACATTGTCTCAAAGCAGCTTTACAGAACATAAAGATAAAACAGTCTGTACTGTGGCAGATGTTCAAGATTCCAGATTAATATTAGATATATTTAAATGTATTTGTATTTATCCCCAATGAGCAAGTCTGAGGTGACTCAGGTGACTGTGGGGAGGAAAAACTCCCTTAGATGGTAAAGGAAGAAACCTTGAGAGGAACCAGACTCAAAGGGGAACCTCATCCTCATCTGGGTGACACTGGGGGTGTGATTATAAATATACAGTCTGATAAATGTTGTAGTGATGTAAAAGACCACATGGAGTTCACATCTGTGGTGTGAAGGATGTTTGTTTAGATGTTTGTCTGGTGTTTTATGAGTACCTTATCAGTGGCAGCACTGAATCCACTCTGAGACAGCTCTTTACTAAATTTCCTGCCCTTGGATCCTGAAGACACAAACTCCATTATTCTTTAGTGACACTTACGTCTAATTTACATCTTTTTACACAAAACACTTTCATGGCACTTGAGTGTATCTCTTATTCAGAGTTGATATTACCCTCGATGGCGTAGATCTTATTTTGCAGTTTATCCAAAAGTCCGTTTAGTCCATCATAGTTTTTAATCATGAAGATGTAGTTGTCGTTCGGCTTTGAGCCAAGACTTTTCAGATTCTCAAGACTTACAGACCCCACCTAATGAAGTAAAACTATGTCAGTAAAGCACTGGATCTGTGAGGAAATGGAGACATGATGAATAACTGATGGACGGATGGAAGAGTGGTGTGTGGCCATTAGTGAACTCACCCCGATAACAAAGCGAGCGATGCCACGTGACTCACAGCTCTCTATCTCACCCTGGTGGTTATCAGTAGGACTTCCATCTGTGATGATGACCAGGGCTTTAGTAGCCTCAGGATCTGCACCAGACTTCGAGTTATCAAACAGTTCATTACTGGAAAATAAACACAAAATACCACATCTACATTTTCACTAAAACACTCTACAGATATTCTTTAATCTACATGAATCAGATCAGGACAGATTCGTTCATTATAATACAGTCTATGTTAACGTTCATGTTTATGCTTAACTTTTTATTTTAGATGTTTATTGTATGACTTGTACATTATTGAGTCAGTAAAAACACTTTGGTTTTTCAAACATTACTTTTCCAACAAATCAGTTACAGAAAAATGTAAAACTATTTACACATTATCTATTAAAAATGAACTGATTACATAATGCACAACTTTTCAGACAAAACACCATGAAGACTGTCTTTCTTCTCTGAAAACCATGCATGAATGTCCACAAGAGCCATGGCAGGGTTTCCAACTAACTGCCATGTACAACTACACCATTTATACATCTGACCCTTGGTACATTCTAAAGTTCACTGAAACACTTTTTTATAGCAGATATTTGAATGAAGACCTTTTTACTTTTCAGTATTCCTGAAGGCATCTTTGGTACATGTGCCTAGCACAGCAGTGTGTGGTTATAACACCTATGTTAAAATATTTTTATTGTATTGTAAATGTATTTATATTTCAGGTTCTAATATATGTTTAAGTTTATATTTGCTTATCCACTAGGAATAACAGATCTTGCAGTTTTAAGAAAATAATCAGGCTTTTGGGGCGAAACAGAAAATTGTCATATTGTCACCTCCTTCTCTTTATTCTCTCTCTTCAGATTAATAAGAGAAATCTATTCATGGTACCAAGGAACCATGTAAACTTTCACACGTTCTCTTTTCACTATACACTCTGTTCAATCTGTGGTCTTGATGATATCAAGCCTTGTTCCTGTGTATGTTTGTGTTGTTTCTTGACTCTGCCTTGCTCATGTTAATGTTGTGTATAAGCTGTTACTACAGAAGCAGTAACTTACAGTAACATGCAGTAAAGTGCATTTATATAAACCTGGTGTTTATGTTACTGCTGGAACTGGTGTCTGGGCCTTTAGACCTTACACACCTTCTGAACAATAAATATTTATAGTACATTAAAATGTTTATAACAGATAACGCTGTGTGTCCCTATATATTTCTATACTATTTGTTTATATACAGTAGATATACTTACAGGACGTATCTGATGGCACCGTGTGTGTTTGTGAGTGACTTCATGTGTTTTTCATCATCAAGTCTCTGCTTTGCCTCATTGTTGACATAATCTTTAAAGGTGAAAACTGTCTTGAAATTGCGGGAAAACTGAACAGCAGCAAACTACACACACACACACACACACACACACACACACACACACAGTATTTAAACATTAACTTGTTCCTCTCTATAATATTACTATCTCTCAGTGGTGTTTCTAGGATTTTTCTGTAACAGGGGCCATTAAGGGGCCACATGTTACATTCAGGGGCCAAGTACAGGGTACATTCAAGCACACAAAATAATTTATTCAGTACGGTGCAAATACATTTTGACAGTTATTCCTTTTTCCTAGGCTTAGGAATGCTCTAATAAAAAAATATGAGCCAGTAAAGTTCTCAATGATTTTTCGTTGTGTAAAATTCTCCGGTTGCTCTTCTCATCGACAATTGATGGAATGGGGGCCAATCGGGGGCCAATCAGATTTCAGCAGGGGCCAGGGCCCCTGTGGCCCCGCCTCTAGAACCGCTATCTCTCCATGTATTGATTAGTGTTTTGTTGATAGACGTGTGTCCTGATAACAGAGCCTGACCTGTTGGGCTGTCTGAGTCCCTCACTTACCGTGCACCATATCCCTTGTGTGGGTTCAGTAATGAAAAAGAACAAGGAGCTGAAGTGCTTAGTGGTTAAAGCACCTAGTACATGATGGTGCGTGTGTAAGCACATGATGGTGCGTGTGTCAGTTATTTCTGAGTGTCAGGGATTTCTTACTCTCCACTACACTGCTCTAATGAGCTATTAATGTGAACAGTGAGAACAGTGCATGCATCACAGTGAGCATCGGTGGGAACAGTGCATGCATCACTTGGGCTGCAAAGTGTGAATGGTGCCGGAAGTGCTACAGCAAGTGAAGTCCAACAGGTTTACAACAAAACTTTAATTAACACATAATTAATAATAAGAGAGATAATAAGACCAGTTAGAGCACTGTGCACCTACACCACAAACAACTGTCCTACACAAACAGCACTCACTTCATTCCTATTGGTTTCAAATATTAGGTTCAATCTGAAGAGTTCACTTTACATCCAAATGACAAAACTAGACAACAGTGTGAGTGATTAGTGGTGTACAGAGAACATCTGTAGGAGACACACAAACACCACCTGAGCTGCTGGATGACACTTCTGTGGTGTTGTGTAGTGTGTTGTATAGTTTTATTTAGTGTTTTGTTTTGTTTCTTTAGAGTGTGTGGTGTTGTATTGGGTTGTGTTGTGTTGTTCTGTGTGTTGTTACGGGGGTTGTGTTCGACGACATGCTGTAGTGGGTTGCTACATTGTGTATTGTGTGGTGTTGTAGGTTGTGTTGTATTGTGTGGGGTTGTAGTAGGTTGTATGTTGTGTGGTGTTGTAGTGGGTTGTGTGTTGTGTGGTGTTGTAGTGGGTTGTATGTTGTGTGGTGTTGTAGTGGGTTGTATGTTGTGTGGTGTTGTAGTGGGTTGTATGTTGTGTGGTGTTGTAGTAGGTTGTGTGTTGTGTGGTGTTGTGGTGTGTGGTGTTGTAGTTAGTTGTGTGTTGTGTAGTGTTGTGGTGTTGTAGTGGGTTGTGTGTTGTGTGGTGTTGTGGTGTGTGGTGTTGTAGTGGGTTGTATGTTGTGTGGTGTTGTGTGTTCTTGTTTGTTCACCTCAATAGATGAGTTTTTGAGATTTGTCATAATGTCCCATATGAAGTTTTTGTTCTTGTTGAAGTCAGAGTCCTGCATGCTTTGAGAACCGTCGAAAAGGAAAACCAGGTTGACTTTACTCTTATTGCATTCTGTAAAAAACAACAACACAATAACTGGATATTTATGTGTCTATTAGTTAGAGTACAACACCATGATAAATTCCTGACATGAACAGTCTTTAGCTCGTGGTGTAAGAGCTTTGTCTGTGAGAGTGAACACTCATACCTTGGAAAGCGGGGGTGAAACTGGTGGTGAAATCCAGACTGCTGTTGAACTGGTAACAGATTCCATTCAGATATGAGTTTCCATCACACTCATGAGTGACACTCGGACTGCAACTCTACATCATCACCAAATGAAAAATAAAAATGACACTTAAAACACTGCCATGTTAGTCTTACTTTTATAAAACAATCCTATTTTTGCAGGAACATCAGGGGAGCGGTGATTGAACTAAAGCCTCTGATGAATGTCTTGTGGCCTTTAAGTGTAGAAATCCAAGCAGAACATTCTTGGTAGAGAACTTTGCTTACTCCATAGTTCTGGATAAAAGACTTTCACTTTATTCTCTGGAGATTTATTAAAAATCTTTTTTTTTATTTGTGAAAATCTCTTCCAATGCTTGTGACTAGATGTCACGCCTCAAGGTGTGTGCTTTGTCTGTCTGGATGCTGATAAACTGAATGATCTTGTTTTGTTCCTGAAAACATAAGGTCCTTACATTTACTAGGATCCACAGCATATTTGTCCGGGCGGGTGAGTAAAAAAACAACAACATGAAGGCCGGTGAGTTCGGTGGATTTAGCAGTGTTGTCAACATTCTAGTCTGATGCATTGTGCTGACTAAGAGCAGGATTTATTTTGCCACGTCCAGTGGAACCTTTGTCCAGTGCTTAGCCTTGGAACGATGGAGTTGTGGTTGGATTTTGAACTTCTTGATGAGTTCTTTCTTGATAAATTTCTGTAATACAGAGCAGCTTATAGAAATGCTTTAATGTCAGGAGCTAAAAGTATAAGAACGTGAAAGCTACAAGCAGCCAATGGAAGGAGTGTATGTGTTGGGGAACTTGTGGAGGTTGATAACATGTAATACAGCTGCATTCCGGATCGGTTAAAGTAGAAGTGTCCTCTGTGGATAGAAATGGTTGGATGTTCCAAATGTAAGAGAGAAACCAGCATGTTTAGCAATGTAAGGAGAGAATGATTGTTGGTTGTCCAAGGTTACAACAACATTACATGCAGTGTTGTCCAGGGAGATCACAAGATCCTGCTTTGGGGAGGTTTCTTTGAATATGTAAAGCATCTCAGTGGTGTTGGGTGAAATTTCAGCTGATGATGAGATGCATGTTAAGATCCATGCAGAATCAGGAATGACTTTAGCATAGCAGTGGTATGAAAACCCAAGTGAGGATGTGACCTCACTGAGAGAGCAGGTGTAGAGGATGTGACCTCACTGAGAGAGCAGGTGTAGAGGATGTGACCTCACTGAGAGAGCAGGTGTAGAGGATGTGACCTCACTGAGAGAGCAGGTGTAGAGGATGTGACCTCACTGAGAGAGCAGGTGTAGAGGAAGTGACGTGTCTTGGTCTTTCCCATCAGTAAGGAAAAGTGATAAACTGTCAGTGTGATAATGTTTTAAACTCACAGTGAGTGTGGATGATGGAAACGTCCTCGCTGCCAGTGACATCCCAAAGAACCTGATCGCCTTCGAGTCTGAGGACCAGTACAGCTTGGTTAGTTGAATGTGTGTGTGTGTGTGTGTGTGTGTGTGTGTGTGTGTGTGTGTGTGTGTGTGTGTACCTGGTTTAGGTTTAAAAAACTGGGTGCATTCATTCTTCTCCACAGGGCATTTAAAAATAGCTCCTGATCTGTTCTCACTCAGTGGGGCACTTACTATAATTCTAACAAACAACAGCACACAAACACAATTTGATTTTCAGCAGCTCATCACCTCACATGCTGGGTTTCTCACTCAGGATGATTTCCTAGCCAAATATTTACAACCAGCTGAAGTTTTAATCATCTTAAATCATCTTTAATCATTTACAACATACAGGCTGCAGGAACACATAGATAGACACAAACTCTTTAAGGTTTAAAAAAAAAAGATCTGATCATCATAAAAAAATACTCACTGTTTCGTCTCGTTAGACTGATACTGAAGCAGTTTGTATCCAAAAAAACCCTCTTCATTTCCTGAGAATTCGTCTAACTTCAACACATCAATGTTAAACCCATCAGAGAGTGAGACAGCTGAGAGACAGACAGATTACTATAAGTACCTTTGTTCAAAACTTAAATACATCAATGAAGGTTACACTAATAAGATTACTGGTTTTATTATTATTATTATTATTATTATTATTGTTGTTGTTGTTGTTGTTGTTTTTGTTGGACTATAGATAAAAGGTTAAGTGAATAAATATGTAATATAATGTAAAAAAAAACTAGCAAAAGATTCCTAAATGGTTAAGAGATTCTATTATTTTCAGTTATATTATTTTTAGACAGATCTCATGGCTGGATCTATATAAGCATACTGGTGACAGGGCTGACTGCAGTAAAAACAAAGATAAAGGCAGAGGCATCATTGTCTTTCTTCCAGTGATATTCAGGTTATACTTAGTTGCATAGGCTCAGGAAACCTGGCTGTAGTTGCTGTAGAACTGCTGTTGTGAACTGGAAATGGCTGTAGAGGTTGAACGGGGTGTTGGTTCCTGAAATGATTATCCAGTCAAATGGCCATTGAAAAAAATGGGGCGGAGTCAGGTCACCCTTCTTACACTCCAATTTGGCTTGCAACTTGATGGCATAATCAGCTGCTGTGTCTTGGCTTTGTCCAGTTGCATCAGCTGTATGTAAACGTATCCCAGCCATCTTCAAGGATGTCCCAAATTAGCTGGGATAAAAAATTGAAGCAAGTCCAGACCTGGCATCACTGCCCCAGACCAGCCTGCCTGATTAGGAGGAGCATCATAAATGCACACTTTGTTGAGTCCTTGCGGTAAGCCTCAAGCTGGTGGGAAAAGAAGGTGTCATACTGACAAGGCACTGGTCTGTTGTGCCAGAAGATTTATTCTGAGCTGGTTCAGACCTGCTAGCCGGAGCACCACAGAGGGCCTGAATATAAGAGCAGTGTTTGTAGCTTGTAGGGCCGTATGTTATGTCACGTGGCTAGCATTTCACCTTGGTGAACGACAATGGTTTGCTGCTGAGAAACATCCACTGGATTTCCTGCAGGCAAAGTTTTCTCTAAAGTTACCTTAGAAGAAGGTGGTGGAAAACCACACAGAGCAAGCGAATCCAACACAGAGGCAAGAGGAAGTTTCATCAACAGGCAATGAGGCCACAAATAAGGTAGTATTTTTGTCTTAAAAACCAGGGAGTGACCTTGAATCAGGAAGCGCTCAGTACTTGGGGAGGGTTTCCTCTAGCCGGCAGGAGTGGGTGTAGCAGCTGAAACCGTTACACCGTTATAAAGTAATGTTATATGTTTGTTGTTGTTCTTATTATTTTTTAAGAATTTTTATCAGGAGTTTTTTTTTATCAGAACTCCTTCTGACTGTTCAAACTGTCATTTATATAACTACAAAACAAATTAAAAAGGAAATCTGCCTCAACACGAAGACCATGCATTATAAATATTATTATATTTGTTATTTATTATAAATGACATTCGGATAAGCGGTAGAAAATGAGTGAGAGAGTGAGTATAAATGACATTTATTTATTTATTTATTTATTTGTAATGATATTATTAAATTCCTTTTTCTTTCTTTCTTTCTTTTAATTCTGCTGCTGATAAAAGTTGAGTATTTGAAAAACACCAAACCTCAAATTTTATGCCTAATTTAGCGACACACATATTTACATTCTTCCTGTTTTTCTTTATAAGTTCATGTTGTTTTTATTTTTTCTTTCACTTTCCTGAATCTGTTGTTTCTCATCAACCAAAAAGTAAAAGAGGAAAATAACCACGAGGTCTTAACATTGATTTATATTTACTGTTCGTGTGTGTGTAACCCTTAGAGTGACAAAAGCTGTACTGAGGAGTTTAACAGTAAATGGAGTGTTAATTAAACAAGAGAATAAAGATTTCAGATGGAAAATACACGAACATTTAGATTAAATTAAAAGGCATTCATTTTAAAAAGAAGAAAAAAAAACTCACCGCAGAAAAGTAGAATGAGTAACGCCATCCTCCAGTCAGTAGAACCGTCTGTCTCTCTGTGTGTGTGTGTGTGTGTGTGTGTGTGTGTGTAAGGAGACATGAAGGTATTAAAAGGAAGTGAAATTCTCACTACAGCTCTGTGCTGAAAACTTTAACTGATTTCAAATATGACTTAAAAATAAAACAATAATTACACTCTCTCTGTCTCACATACACAAACACTCTAGTGTGTGTTATAGTGTGTGTGTGTGTGTGTGTGTCTGTGTGTGTTGTGTGTGTGTTCTAGAAACAATTTGAAAATATAATAATACAAGAACCATTAAGCTTACAAGAAGTCTTCATTTTTTGTTTTGCGGTTCAGGAAGTGTAACCGTCTGGGGGAGAGGGAGATGCACGCGCACACACACAACACACACACGCGCACACACAACACAACACAGACACGCGCACGCACACACAACACACACACGCGCGCACACACACGCGCACACAAACACACACATGCGCGCACACACACACGCAAGCACACACACGCAAGCACACACACAACACACACACGCGCGCGCACACACAACACACGCACACACACACAACACACGCACACAAACACACACACACGCAAACACAACACACGCACACGCGCGCGCACACAAACACGCACACGCAAACACACGCACACGCGCACACACACACACACACACATAATATGAAACATAAGTAGCAGGATTCAGACCCAGGACAACATCTGCACGGAAATTCATTGACCTGTGTTTAGACTATAAAGATCAAACAAGCCCTCAGTTTAGAGAAAAGTAATGTCCTTTAATTTCCTTAGAGAAAGATGGAGAAAAAAGGTATTACATCACAGTGTGATGATCTGGAAGCAGAAAGTGTGCTGAAGAGAATTCTTTCTCTTTGTATTGTCACTGTCTTCAATTCTGAAAGTCCCATAACAGCCCTGAATGTAATAAAACACTCTAAAGTGAACATGAACCTGAATGAAGGACCCCCAGCACAAGTACCCTGAACCCTGGCTGACCCCAACTTAACATATTAGTGCAGTGGTTTTGAGCACCGTGTTGTGTGTGTGTGTAGGAAGTTGTGGTAATGAAAGGGTGTGCGTTTCCTATGTTGAATGCATATAACTCAGATATACTGTATGTGCACACATTTACACACACACTGATATACACTTACACACAGTTTTACCATGCTGCGTAATTTCTATCTAATCCCTCCCCTGACCACACACACACACACACACATATATATAGAGGTGCAAACACATTAACACATTTGCACATGCTTCATAATTTCCATCAAACCCTCGCAGGCACTCTAAGCATGAACACACACACACAGTGAAAAAGATCAGCAAAAACATTCACATGAAGCAATTTCCGTTTTTCTCTCAGCCCTGTATGTCTTTACTCAGAAACTTCATGCTTTTATTTCTGAAGTGAGATTTTCTCAAACTGAAATCTGATGAGTTTACAGAGCTGCCACCCAAACATTGCCTCTAGAGCTTACACCCTAGCCAACATCTAGCTCTTCCATAAACATCTGGAATGTTTATTATTATTATTATTATTATTATTATTATAGTTGTTGAAATATATATAGCAGATTCCTATTTTCTATACAGACTGTAAACGCTATTAGGTTTTACTTGAAGTTCTCACATTAGGGTGTGTACTGACTGCTACAGTTCTCACATTAGTGTGTGTACTGACTGCTACAGTTCTCACATTAGGGTGTGTACTGACTGCTACAGTTCTCACATTAGTGTGTGTACTGATTGCTACAGCTGTTTGTGTGTGTACTGACTGCTACAGTTCTCACATTAGTGTGTGTACTGACTGCTACAGTTCTCACATTAGTGTGTGTACTGACTGCTACAGCTGTTTGTGTGTGTAAACACATTGACATGCACTACATCTCATATTAAAGATTTTAATTAATTAATTAAACATGGGGGGCACGGTGGCTTAGTGGTTAGCACGTTCGCCTCACACCTCCAAGGTTGGGGGTTCGATTCCCGCCTCCGCCTTGTGTGTGTGGAGTTTGCATGTTCTCCCCGTGCCTCTGGGGTTTCCTCCGGGTACTCCGGTTTCCGATGACGCCTGAGATAGGCACAGGCTCCCTGTGACCAGAGGTAGTTCGGATAAGCAGTAGAAGATGAGTGAGAGTGAGTAATTAAACATAAATGTCACTTAATAATAGCTTTACATTACTTATATGCATTGCCGTGTTATTGAGTGTGTGGTTCTCTACACCTACTGAATTTACTGTTTTTGATTTTATTCTCATAAACAATTAAGTCAACATGAACACACACAAAACTGAGAAAATCAGAGAAACACTGTGTACATATAACATATATAACATAACAAAAACAACCAATCTAATCATTCTAGACTGAACACACACACAGATTTCATATAATTTGGTACTTTTTGGTTTGTTTATGTCAAAACAAAGATCTGTCCAGTTTTTATAGCAGATGTCCTCCATGTTGTCCTTTGTTTTGTCCTTCACAGAGAACCAGAGTCAGTAATTCTGTTAATAAAATACTAACATGAACACTCAAACAGCAGAAGAGGGACATCTGTTAGAGTTAGGGATAATGTTTCAATTACATAGTCAGAATTTCCTAAATTTTACTGTTATGTTTCAGAAATGAACATAACAAATTAACACGTCAGCACATGTAAAGATCCACTAAAGGGTTTATAAAGTTAAACACACACAGGATCAGTCCTCAAACCTCTGCAGCATCTCACAGGTCTTCTTGGTCAAAACATCCTGAATTTTCTTCACCCTGCGTTCTGAAGTGGGTCTCACGTAGCTGTCGGGCAGTACCACAGCCATGCCTTCCTGCACTTCCCCCATCACCAGCAGGGGGCTTTCTTCCAGCATAGTGATGTTGGGACACGGGCAGCTCCAGTCCATGCGGACCAGCGTGACTTCCAGATATCGAGCTTTGAACTGCTTCAGGCCCATCTTCTCA
>NC_083483.1:17398133-17415633 GCF_030014155.1 Tachysurus vachellii
AACTGTGAACAAATAATAACCAATAACGAAGTAAAATAAGCTATTTTAGCACAGCATTAAAACACAGAAAATATAGAGTATTTTTAATTTTAGATTTAATTAAACATATAGTAAATGTAATAGTGTGATGTTAAATAAACTCCTGAGAATAGTTAAACCACAGTACTGCTGTTGTTTAATATAGTGTGTTAAGTATGCAGGGCAGTCTGGGAAAGTGAGTGTGTGAATGTCAGTGTGCAGGAGTGTGTCTTTGTTGTGCTCTGACTCACCACCCCCTCAGTCTTTATGCCTGAATAGTGACCTTTGACCCTTGCTTTGACCTCTGACCTGCTTCACTGAAGCTGCTCGGGAGACTAATAAAATGTTGGTCAACACAAAGACACAATCTGATGCCTCTTTTTTGGACTTGAGCATGACCCTAACACACACAGACTCTCTCTCGTACAAACACACACACACACTAGTTAGAAAACTTCTATCTTACATTTATTTTTTACTACAACATTTAGCAGAAATGCATATATAGAGTACCATACAGAATTGTTTTTAGTAGTGTAGTCAAGGATGCATGTGTTCAGTAGTGTAATCTTGGATGTGTGTGTGTTCAGTAGTGTAATCTTGGATGTGTGTGTTCAGTAGTGTAATCTAGGATGCGTGTGTTCAGTAGTGTAATCTAGGATGTGTGTGTTCAGTAGTGCAGTCAAGGATGTGCGTGTGTTCTGTAGAGTAATCTAGGATGTGCGTGTGTTCAGTAGTGTAATCTAGGATGTGTGTGTGTGTTCAGTAGTGTAATCTAGGATGTGTGTGTTCAGTAGTGTAATCTAGGATGTGTGTGTGTTTAGTAGTGTAATCTAGGATGTGTGTGTTCAGTAGTGTAATCTAGGATGTGTGTGTATTCCATAAAATAATCATGACTATGACTGAAGTCCCAGTTAATCTGGGAATGATTACATTAAACACGCGCACATGGAAAACTAAATTTTTCACTATTATTATTTCTCCTTTAACCTTCCTATTGTCCCTGGGTCTATTTGACCCGGCTGGAAGATTTTAATGTGTCATAACTTGGGTTTTCTTCCACATATTTGCCTGAAATTTACCAGGATTGTTCCAAATTATGAACTTTGCAAGTAAAATTAATTTTGTCTATTTTCGTTGAACTCTGTGTTCAGACCAGTATATACTATGTGTTTTGGAACAGCTTGGGTCATTTTGACCCAGCCACATTTAGTGGGGCAAAAGGTCACACTTTTGCCCTTTTCAGCACAATGAACATACATACAGACACAAAAATGCAACATAAAACGTCCACTAACACATGCACCCAAAACACACACTCACACCCCACACACACACACCTGCAAACACACAAACACACAAATTGGGCATTGCATTTCATTAGGCCTCCAGAAAAGAAAAAAAGCCAAACATTTGTAAATATTTCACACTTTTGATATGCCTTCGCCTAGCAGAGGGCAAAATAAGGTCTACCGAAATGATGCTACACACACACACACACACACACACACACACACACAGTCAAATACTGTTCAAAGCATTGGGCATTGCAATTCATTTGGCCTCCAGACAAAACAAAAGCTACACATTTGTAAACATTTCACACACACACACACGCACACACACACTCATACACACACATGCACACACATACACACACGCACAAACACACACACATATTGGGCATTGCATTTCATTAGGCCTCCAGAAAAAAAGCTACACATTTGTAAATATTTTTCACTTTTGATATACCTTTGCCTAGCAGAGGGCAAAATATGATCAACCGAAATGATGCCACACACACACACACACACACACACACACACACACACACACACACACACAAGCACTGGGCATAGCAATTCATTAGGCCTCCAGAAACAAAAGCTACTCATTTGTAAATATTTCATACTTGTTAGATGCATTTGTCCAACTGGGGGCAAAATCTGATCTACCAACAAGCTTTACACACACACACACACACACACACACACACACACACACACACTCACACACAGACACAGACACACACACACACACACACTCACACACAGACACACACACAAGCATTGGGCATTGCAATTCATTGGGCCTCCAAAAAAACAAAAACAATCATTTGTAAATATTTCACACTTGTTATATGCATTTGTCCAGCTGGGGACAATATCTTCTCTTCTCTTCTTCTTCTACCAACAATCTTTACACACACACACACACACACACACACACACACACACACACACACACACACACACACGTTGTGTTTTCATATTCAAATCATGTTTGTTTCCTCTCTCTTATTTATGAATTTAGTTGCATCAGTCAGCTTTGGCCTGGAGATATTCATTATGCAGGAGCATTCATCAGTCAGTGGTTATCCAAAATAATATTTAATAATTTCTGCTTATTTTACTCAAAACATGGCAACATTTCATGCTGTTTCAAAATATCATTCATAAATTAAATATAATAAAAAAACATAGGGAGGTAAACGAAGTTTTATTCACATGAAATTATGGCATGTTTTTGAGTGTGTGTGTGTGTGTAGCCTGTTGTTGGTTGATCAGATGACATCAGGTGGGCAAAATAGATATTACACACAGAATGGTGATAATTGTAGAATTTTTAATTTATAAGCATTCAAGTCAATTTGACCTGGAAAAAACAGGTTTTATTATTTACTCACTCACTCATCTCACTCACTCATTTTCTACCGCTTATCCGATTTATTATTTACTGACATTAAAAATGGTCAAAATGGTTTCAAAACAATCTCCTGCCCTTGAAATATACAAGTCTGTAATTGTGCATTAACTTTTGTGCCTATGAAGTGAAAATAATTCAAAATTTCTGTTTTTTTTACTAGAAAATGAGGCATTTTTGTATATAAATAAGGTTTATTATACCAAATATATATATATATATATTATTTTTTTTTTTTTTTTTTTGCAAAATATATGTTAATATGTTGGAAACAAGTTTGACTAAAAAAGGTGAAAAAAAAGGCTATCAAATAATACTTCATTTTTTATAAGCAGTCAAAACAGACAAGGTCAAGTTGACTCAGCGCTCCTAATTTGTATAGGAGGACAATAGGAGGGTTAAGGAATCATGCGCGTTCCCATATGGGCATTGAGACGAGCACGCGCATTGACACGGGTGCGCGCGGGGGAGTTACTTCAGGAATGTCAGTGGGAATGTGGAGTTTGTCGTCACGCTCCGTTCTGACACCGTGAACACTGCTGTGAAAACATTAATGACATAAAGAGGACGGTGTCCATAGTGTGTGTGTGTGTGTGTGTGTGTGTGTGTGTGGTCACTCAGGGAAGGGAAGATAAAGAATGGACGCCGTGGATGGAGGTGAGTAATGTTTATAAACAAGTCAGTTAGCACAACTAAGCTAACTTCCTGAAGTTCCTGTCACAACTTGTCTTAGCTTGTACAGGCTAACACTCACACGCTAACATTACACCTCCATTATTATATAATATATAACCAATTTATACAAAATTATTATCATGACTTCATCATTAATCATTTGACTTTATTGCGTATAATGTCTCTGTGAAATGAAACGCCTAGGTGGTGTTGTGGTGGTTCTGGTGATGGTTGTTGTTGTTGTTGTTGTTGTTGACAGTGACCTCACCGTTTCCATGCCAGCCGCTCATTAATAAATAAAGCGGAGTGAATAGCAGGGAGGAGTGTGAACACTTTTTATTCATCACACTCATCACTAGTCAAGTCAAGTGTGTCAAGTCAAGAAGCTTTTATTGTCATGACAACCATGTATAGCTGTTACATTACACAGTGACATGAGACAACGTTTCTCCAGGATCAGGGAGCTACATAAAACACAGACAGGGCTATAAGGACTTAGTAAGTGTCCTAGATACATAAAGTGTATCTGTGTGACCTGGTGTACACAGTGCAGGACAAGACAGTGCAGGACAAGACAGTGCAGGACAAGACAAACAAGACAGTGCAGGACAAGACAAACAAGACAGTGCAGGACAAGACAGTGCAGGACAAGACAAACAAGACAGTGCAGGACAAGACAAACAAGACAGTGCAGGACAAGACAGTGCAGGACAAGACAAACAAGACAGTGCAGGACAAGACAGTGCAGGACAAGACAAACAAGACAGTGCAGGACAAGACAGTGCAGGACAAGACAAACAAGACAGTGCAGGACAAGACAGTGCAGGACAAGACAAACAAGACAGTGCAGGACAAGACAGTGCAGGACAAGACAAACAAGACAGTGCAGGACAAGACAAACAAGACAGTGCAGGACAAGACAGTGCAGGACAAGACAAACAAGACAGTGCAGGACAAGACAGTGCAGGACAAGACAAACAAGACAGTGCAGGACAAGACAGTGCAGGACAAGACAAACAAGACAGTGCAGGACAAGACAGTGCAGGACAAGACAAACAAGACAGTGCAGGACAAGACAAACAAGACAGTGCAGGACAAGACAGTGCAGGACAAGACAAACAAGACAGTGCAGGACAAGACAAACAAGACAGTGCAGGACAAGACAGTGCAGGACAAGACAAACAAGACAGTGCAGGACAAGACAGTGCAGGACAAGACAAACAAGACAGTGCAGGACAAGACAGTGCAGGACAAGACAAACAAGACAGTGCAGGACAAGACAGTGCAGGACAAAAGACAGTGCAGGACAAGACAGTGCAGGACAAGACAGACAAGACAATGCAGACAAAAGGTTACAAGACATTACACAAAATACAAAAACGACAATACACAAAAGACAGTAAACAGAAACAGTGCCGACCGACCCGTGTCAACACTGTATGTAAATACTGTAAGTTCAGACAATATTGCGTGCACTAATACTAGAATGAACACAGTTTCTTAGCAGCAGGTCCCTGAGATAGTGTATAATAACACTATAGGGTTAGATCACAACCCCAGTAATATAGATGTAAACTATAACTTTAGTCCTGCTGTATGTTGTGAACAATCCTGGTCCGTTTCCGGTTCGTGTTGAATTCTGACAGTAAAGCTTTGTGCCCAGTGACCACAGACACTCTAGTTAGAGTTCAGATAACAGCAATATGACAGCAGTTATAACCTATTTATTAATGCACAACCCAGCACACAGTTTACATTTAACACTGTGGAACATGTCAGCGCCTCTTTCTCTCACTCAGGAAACACATTTCTGTCGAGCAATACAACTTTTACAAAGGGCTGAAACTGGAGACTCCTTTCTTACATGTTAAATACATTTCTCTCAACAACATAAACATTGTTGCAGTAGGAAATATTCTGTATTTTACCGTCCCTTAGGTTTTGTGTAAGAAGTACTGAAAACTATTTGTGCCACTAAGAGCTGAAATGATGAGTAGTGAATGACTGAATCCTTGTGTGTGTGTGTGTGTGTGTGTGTGTGTGTGTCAGTGTTTTACTCCAGCAGGCAGGCAGGGGTCAGTAATCCCCTCCTGGACCAGCTGCCCAGTTACCAGTCTCTGCTGTACAGGAGGAAGTCCTCAGGCAGCAGTAAGAGGCGCAGTTCCGCACGGGGCCACTACAGCTCAACAAGCAGCTCCTCAGAAGTTGGGGCAAGTGGAGAGGGCAGGACCATAGGAGGGGGTGGGCTTCAGGACAGGAAATGGGCATACGGGAGGGGGGACAGAATCATTCGTGGAACCACAGAACATAGACCTGCTCGAGAACTTCCATGGACCATGGAGGAGAAACGCAAACATAGGTGTGTGTGTCTCTGTGTGTGTGTGTGAGTGTGTGCAAAATGTGAAATTATAAGAAGCTTCAGCAGCACAGTGTATGTTGTATAAAACAGTGTACATATATGTACATATAGTATATGTTGTATAATTGGACTTCAATATTTCAGTATTTGTGTGTGTGTGTGTGTGTGTGTATGTGTGTGTGTATGTGTGTGTATGTGTGTGTGTATGTGTGTGTGTGTGTATGTGTGTGTATGTGTGTGTCTGTGTGTGTATGTGTGTGTGTGTATGTATGTATGTGTGTGTGTATGTGTATGTGTGTATGTGTATGTATGTGTGTGTATGTGTGTATGTGTGTGTGTATGTGTGTATGTGTGCAGGGAGCTGCAGCAGGACAGAGAGCTGGGTGTGTGTTCTCCGTGGAGAATCAGCACTCGTCACTATCTGAAGAGGATGAAGGAGGACAGCATGGTGTTAATGAACACACTGCAGCTCTGGAGGAGTGATATACACCTTATAGAGGGTCTGAACACACACACACACACACACTACACACACTACACACACTACACACACTTCTCGCACTCTCTCTCTTCACTGCACTTTTAAGAGTGAACAAAGCAGCTGTAGATTTAGATTTAAGTTCATGTAAGAGTCAGAGGTGATGGTGGTGAGGGAGAAACCTTGAGAGGAACCAGAATGACAAAGGAACCCCTTCTCTGCTGGGTGACACCAGAGACAGGGATTGTCATCAAATTATTACTGAACTGTGCACTATAAAGTCAAGCAGTTATAATCCTGTTGAAATGATCTTCAGTGTGAGTTAAATATTGTTAAATCTCACAACAAATTTCGGTTGTCCATGTGGGCCATCTGAGAGCGTCAGGCTGGATCAGACAGGAACAGAGCAGCTAGGGGGAGAAGAGAGAGAACACAGACTATTAGCTATGCTCTGTGTAAGACAACTGTGTGATGATTCTTCTTTCTCTCTATCTGTCTCTCTTTCCCTCTCTCTCAATTTCTGTAGGTATGTTTGGTACAGGGATCCTGTCATACTTCTCATTCCTGCGCTTCTTGGTTCTCCTGAACTTTGTGATGTTCCTGCTGATGTTCACTTTTGTCATGTTGCCCATCATCGTGTCCAAGCACACATCGTCCATCAACTCCACTCTGACGGTGGGGGGTGCAACAGGGAGTGAGTGCAGTGTTTACTCCCACTCCTCTTCTCAGAAGGGACTGGTCATGTTCCACCAGCACATCATCGACCTACTGTCTGGCACGGTGAGAGGAACACACACATAAATGCTCAACGAACACACACATAAACGCTCAATGAACACACACATCACGATCCTACTGTTCATCATAGTGAGAGGAACACACACATAAACGCTCAATGAACACACACATCACGATCCTACTGTTCATCATAGTGAGAGGAACACACACACATACATTCATACACACGAACACACACATCACGATCCTACTGTTCAACATAGTGAGAGGAACACACACACACATACATTCATACACACGAACACACACATCACGATCCTACTGTTCATCATAGTGAGAGGAACACACACACATACATTCATACACACGAACACACACATCACGATCCTACTGTTCATCATAGAGAGAGGAACACACACACACACGAACACTCTACTAACAGACACATTATCTTCCTGCTGTCTGGCACAGTGAGAGGAACACACACTGAACACACACTGAACACACCCATCATTGCCCCCATGTTCAGTATTTCACTATGACTACAAATGTGTGTGTGTGTGTGTGTGTGTGTATGTGTGTGTGTATGTGTGTGTGTATGTGTGTGTATACAGGGCTTCCTGGAACACACCTACCTGTTTTATGGTTACTACAATGTGGAGACAGTCAACGTCTCAAACTTCAGCTATAACCTGCCATTAGCCTACGTGCTCTGCACCATCACCTACCTGCTGCTCAGCCTAATCTGGATTGTTAAGAGGTATGTGTTAATATACTGAACACAATTATAAACCCAACACTTTTGTTTTCCCCATTTCTCATGAGCTGAACTCAAAGATCTGAGACTTTTCCTATGTAAACAAAAGGCCTATTTCTCTCAAATATTGTTCACAAATCTGTGTAAGTCTGTGTTAGTGAGCACTTCTCCTTAGCTAAGAATCCATCCACCTCACAGGTGTTATATCACGATAACAGTATATAATAGATTAAAAATTGTTCTTCTTTGCATGACTTCATGGAGAGACAAAGTTCATCTGGTTTCAGCCAAACAACACGAACAGTAAAGAACAATGTTATGGCACAAACAAATCCAAATCCGCTTCCTATTTTATTCATGATAAACTCACGTGGAAACACGAGTCTGTAATTCTTCCATAGTACACACTCAAACATCAAACCTTTATTGAAGACATCACAAGACGTGTGTGTGTGTGTTTTTACAGGTCAGCTGCAGGCTTTAGGAGGAAGCTGATTCAGGATGAAGATCGTTTCCAGAGTTTTTGTAATAAGATCTTTGCTGGCTGGGATTTCTGTATAACTAATGAGAATGCAGCACGATTAAAACACAGCAGCCTGCTGTATGAACTCAAGGTACACACACACACACACACACACACACACACATATATATATACACACATGCACACACAAGCATGTGTTTACATCATATTCCATTCTCGATTCTATTCCTAAAGAGAAGCTGAAAAGAAGCAACATAAATTCTCATACACAATCACTGACCATCAGAAATCTCCCACTCCATAGTGTACTACATGTATTACATCATCGGTCAGAGCTGCTAAGCGCTTGGTTAATGTCTAATCATAATCATAGCGTTTAGACACAAGGGTTAGTTTGTGCTTCTTACTGATGCGCGTGTCTGTCTAGACGGATCTGGAGGAAGAGCGGATCAGACAGAAGATGGCCGAGCGTTCCCAGAAAGAAAAATGTCGTATATACTCCATCCGAGTCGCCCTCAACCTTTTTGTGATTGCTGTGCTTGTCTGCTGCTTCTACTGCATCTACACTGCCACCATCTTCTCCCAGCAGGCTCAGGCTCAGGTATGCTCTGTGTGTGTGTCTCTGTGTGTGTCTGTGTGTGTGTGTCTCTGTGTGTGTGTGTGTCTCTGTGTGTGTGTGTGTCTCTGTGTGTGTGTGTCTCTGTGTGTATGTCTCTGTGTATGTCTCTGTGTGTGTCTCTGTGTGTGTGTGTCTCTCTGTGTGTGTGTCTCTGTGTGTGTCTCTGTGTGTGTGTCTCTGTGTGTGTCTTTGTGTGTCTGTGTCTGTGTGTGGAACTGAAATATCTTACATTAGACATCAATGACCTGTATACTATTTCAAAGTAACCATCTCAGTGATGTGTGTGTGTGTGTGTGTGTGTGTGTGCAGGATACACGGTATAACTTCATAGTTGAGTTGATATTTGAGTATCTGCCCTCCATTGTCATCACACTGGCCAACTTCATCACTCCGATCATCTTCAGCATCATCATCAGCTTTGAGGATTATTCTCCTGCCTTTGAGATCCGCTTCACACTTCTCAGGTCTGTGAGTGCGTGTGTAAGTGTGTGCATCCGTGGGTGCGTGTGCATGCATGTGTCTGTGTGTGTATGTGTGCGTGTGTGTATGTCAGTGGACGATCATGTTTTGATGTTTTTGCTCTACAGGTGTGTGTTTATGCGTTTGGCCAGTATCGGAGTCCTGTTGTTCTCTTTGTGGTCTCAGATCACCTGCTTATCAACAGGGGACAGGCCGTGTCCCTGTGGATACAACCATACACTTTACCCTGTGAGTAGACACACACACTCATACACACACACAAGTGTATTTTTTACCGTTCTGTATCCCAGTATTCTGACAGATCTGTTGTTATTGATATTAAAGTTCATTTTATATCCTGTGTGCGTTTGTGTGTCAATATGTGTCTGTATGTGTGTGTGTGTGTGTGTGTGTGTGTGTGCCAGTGCTGGGAGACCCATGTAGGGCAGGAGATGTACAAGCTGATGATCTTTGATTTCCTGATCATCGGGGCAGTCACTGTCTTTGTTGAGTTTCCCAGAAAGTGAGTGAACAGAATATGATCAGATTGTCGTGAACGTTTTCCTGTACTGTAGTGAAGAATCTCACTGAGTTATAATGTTATATATCAGTCACTGAACTGACGCCTGTGTGTAATCCTTTTTGTGAATAATCCTAATGAAGTCATCCAGACTTTTTTGTTTGGACTCTTCTGTGTATTAACTGTTCATAGTGAACCATAATGAACCATAATGAACCGTACACAGAATTGTTCTGAAGCACAGAAATGGATCAGTGATTATGAGTTACAGTCGAGATCACAGTCAATCTGTCACTATTCTCTATGAATAATCATGTTCAATCAAAATTTTTAATCAGTGGGTTGATTGTGTGGAAATACAATGTAGTGATGTGTGTGTGTGTGTGTTTTGTAAAGGATCCTGGTGAATCACTGTGACTGGGGTTTGGTAAAGTGGTTGGGTCAGCAGGAGTTCTCCATCCCCCAGAACGTCCTGGAGATTGTCTATGGGCAGACCATCTGCTGGATTGGCACATTCTACTGCCCCCTGATGCCTGCCATCAGTACCATCAAGTACTTCCTTGTCTTCTACATCAAGAAGGTCAGAAACATGATGACAGTCCACACTTTATTCAGAGTGATTTTAGTAATAAAAAATTGTGATAACGAGGTTTCTGCTTTTTTTTTGTGAGTGTGTTTGTGTGGGTTTGTGTTTGAGAGTGTGTTGTGTTTGAGTGTGTGTTTGAGTGTGTGTTTGAGTGTGTGTTGTGTTTGTGAGTGTGTTTGTGAGTGTGTTTGCGTGTGTGTTTGAGAGTGTGTTGTGTTTGTGAGTGTGTTTGAGAGTGTGTTTGAGTTTGTGTGTTTGAGAGTGTGTTGTGTTTGTGAGTGTGTTTGAGTGTGTGTTTGAGAGTGTGTTGTGTTTGTGAGTGTGTTTGTGAGTGTGTTTGAGTGTGTGTTTGAGTGTGTGTTTGAGTTTGTGTGTTTGAGAGTGTTGTGTTTGTGAGTGTGTTTGTGAGTGTGTTTGAGTGTGTTTGAGTGTGTGTTTGAGTTTGTGTGTTTGAGAGTGTTTGAGTGGGTTTGTGTTCTGAGTGTGTTTGTGTTTGTGAATGTGCTTGTGAGTGTGTTGGTGTTTGTGAATGTGTTTGTGTGTCTTTGTGAGTGTGTTTGTGTGTGTCTTTGTGAGTGTGTTTGTGTGTGTCTTTGTGACTGTGTTTGTGTGTGTCTTTGTGAGCGTGTTTGAGTTTGTCTTTGTGAGTGTGTTTGTGAGTGTGTTTGAGTGTGTGTTTGAGTGTGTGTGTTTGAGAGTGTTTGAGTGGGTTTGTGTTCTGAGTGTGTTTGTGAGTGTGTTGGTGTTTGTGAGTGTGTTTGTGTGTCTTTGTGAGTGTGTTTGTGTGTGTCTTTGTGAGCATGTTTGAGTGTGTTTGTGAGTGTGTTTGAGTGTGTGTTTGTGAGTGTGTTTGTGTTTGTAAGTGTGTTTATGAGTGTGTTTATGAGTGTGTTTATGAGTGTGTTTGTGAGTGTGTTTGAGTGTGTGTTTGTGAGTGTGTTTGAGTGTGTTTGTGTTTGTAAGTGTATTTATGAGTGTGTTTGTGAGTGTGTTTGAGTGTGTTTGTGTTTGTAAGTGTGTTTATGAGTGTGTTTATGAGTGTGTTTATGAGTGTGTTTGTGAGTGTGTTTGTGAGTGTGTTTGAGTGTGTTTGTGTTTGTAAGTGTATTTATGAGTGTGTTTGTGAGTGTGTTTGTGAGTGTGTTTATGAGTGTGTTTATGAGTGTGTTTGTGAGTGTGTTTGAGTGTGTTTGTGTTTGTAAGTGTATTTATGAGTGTGTTTATGAGTGTGTTTATGAGTGTGTTTGTGAGTGTGTTTGAGTGTGTTTGTGTTTGTAAGTGTATTTATGAGTGTGTTTATGAGTGTGTTGTGGTGCAGGTGACTCTGGTGAATAACTGTCGTCCTGCGTCTCGTCCATTCCGTGCCAGCAGCTCCAACTTCTTCTTCCTGGCAGTGCTGCTGATTGGGCTGGCACTTGCTACACTTCCTGTTACAGTCAGCATCGCACAGTGAGACACACACACACACACACACACACACACACACACACACAGTATTGTGAATCCAACATTCAGACGTTTGATCTCATTTTCTCTCGACTACAAGAACGAGTACACTACAGGGTAAATAGTGTGTAGTGCTGAACACATCTTCTGTAGGAAGAACTGCTTTAACAAATCAGTGTTTTTGTTGTTGTGACTCAGGATTCGTAGCTCAGGGGCATGTGGAGCGTTTATGAACTACAGCACGTCGTGGGAGGCCGTACCTCGTTCAGTGTCTCAGCTACCCTCAGGACTGCAGTCTGTCTTCAATACACTCGCTTCAGAGGCCTGTGCTGTTTCCTTCTTCGTCATCACCTGGTGCCCACACACACACACACACACACACACACGTGTTTACAGTAAAAAGCAGACTAATGAATTAATTGTCTGTGTGTGCGTGTGTATGTTTGTTGCAGTCTGGCAATGTTCTATGTGATTGCATTAGCTGGAGCTCATAAACGTGTCATCAATCAACTGAGAGATCAACTGGCCATGGTGAGACACACACACACACAAACAAACACACACACACTCAAATGGGCATGTGTCTTTATTATGTCAATCCTTTATTATGATAATTATGTTGTGCTACTGATGTCATGACTTCAGTGTCTTTCTCACTCTCCTGTCTGTCTTTCTCTTTCTCTCTCTCTCTCTCTCTCTCTCTCTCTCTCTCTCTCCATAGGAGGGAAGAGATAAGCGGTTTCTGATGCAGAAATTGTGTCAAGCGCAGTCTAATCCTCGTTGCCGTGGGAGCCAGAAGCCCAGCAGCTCCAGCGTGTACATGATTGCCCCGCCCACTGAGACGCATACATAACATAACTCTTCTCTTATTAACATAATGAGCTTAACATAATGAACATAATGAGTCTGATTGTTTCAGGCCATCATGAGCTCGTACCCACTCTTAGTGCAAAACAAGCTGTTAAGGACTCAGTGTCTAATTGGTGGAATCACTGCTAAACGCTTTTCTGATTGGACCAATCCATGACCATTCCCACTATAATTTACTGTAAGAAATCAGTCAGTATTGGTTAAACTGTTACATTCTACATTTTCATTTCATTGTTTTGTGTGTTTATCAGGAACATACCTAAAATTCCTATACTTTACGATGTGAGTGTGAGTGAGTGAGTGAGTGTGTTTGTGTGTGTGTGTGAGTGTGGGAGTGAGTGAGTTTGGGAGTGAGTGAGTTTGGGAGTGAGTGAGTGTGGGAGTGAGTGAGTTTGGGAGTGAGTGAGTTTGGGAGTGAGTGAGTGTGGGAGTGAATGAGTGAGTGAGTGAGTGTGGGAGTGAGTGTGGGAGTAAGTGTGGGAGTGAGTGAGTTTGGGAGTGTGTGAGTGAGTGTGGGAGTGAGTGAGTTTGGGAGTGTGGGAGTGAGTGAGTGTGGGAGTGAGTGAGTTTGGGAGTGTGGGAGTGAGTGAGTATGGGAGTGAATGAGTGTGGGAGTGAGTGAGTGTGGGAGTGAGTGAGTGTGGGAGTGAGTGAGTGTGGGAGTGAATGAGTGTGGGAGTGAGTGAGTGTGGGAGTGAGAGTGTGGGAGTGAATGAGTGTGGGAGTGAGTGAGTGTGGGAGTGAGTGAGTGTGGGAGTGAATGAGTGTGGGAGTGAATGAGTGTGGGAGTGAGTGGGAGTGAGTGAGTGTTAGTGTAAGTGAGTGTGAGTGAATGAGTGAGTGAGTGAGAGAGATGGTCTCAGTTCAATTGTAAGTGACTTCACATAGAGGGAGTATTCGATACACTTATATTCTGTGTCTCTTTTCTGTGAGTATTAAATGATATTTATTTAACGTGTTGAGACTGTGGGAATGAAACAAACACAATAATCCCATTTCAGTGTGAGTAATCCTGTTTTTTCATTCACTCACTGGACAAATTAGTTTTTTCTTTATGTTTCATTGATGAGTTCAATACAATTTATTTGCATAGCACTTTTAACAACTCACATTGTCTCAAATCAGCTTTACAGAAGTCTAGTAACAGAATAAAAGTGAGTTAAATGAGTGTGTGACAAATTATTGTTCTAAAAGGTGCTCATTTGTGAAGAGATTTCAGCACGGTTCACCATTTTTCAGTGTGGTTCTATTCAAATAATTCTTCTACATGAGCTCTAATGTCTGCCCAAGTGTAATGTGTCAACAGCTCATCTATGATGATAATAATAATAATAATACTTTATTTATAAAGCACTTTTAAAACAGCCAAAGCAGAACACAAAGTGCTGTACATCATAAAATTACAGATAATAATATAATGAAATAGTAACAAAATAAAATAACAGTAATAATTAAAAATTAAATAAAAACCAGGGAATAGAAATATGTTTTCTACTCGTTTTTAAATAATCACCGGCAGCCAGTGATGTGGAGCCAAAATTATTGTTCTATGGTCATATTTCCCTGAACCAGTCAAAAGATGTGCAGCAGCATTACTAATTGAATGCAAGACAGAACACTGGCTAAGACCAATATACAGTGTGTTACAGTAAACCGGTCAAGATGTAATTGTTCAGGTCTTAAATTGTTGCCTGGACACAAGACGTTTTATTTCTGAAAAAAAAAACTTCACCACTGCACTAATTTGGCTAACCAATTTAAGATCAGCATCCATTTTAAAGCCTAGATTAGTAATTACAGGTCTAACACAGGATGCCAAGGGACACCGGTCAACAGGGGGGACTTACAGGAGCCACTTGGGCTTTAATGTCATCAAGACCTGAAAGGAGATGTGCAACATCTCTGTGGGTGGAGCTACATTCCTGTGGGACGGTGTTCTGTGATTGGCTGAGTTTCCCATATAGATTTACATAATATACTCATGTACATATTAAAATTATTAACTCGACTCATATGGATCTGATTCACACACACACACACACACACACACACACACACACACACACACACACACACACAAACAAGAGAGACAGAGAGAGAGAGAGATACCTCGTATATATACAGTATACGACTTTATAGAATAGTACAAATGTACTTACTATACTATACTGTGTGTGAGTGAGTCTGCGTGTGTCTGTGTGTTTGTTTGTGTGCATGTGAGTGTGTGTTTGTCTGTGTGTGTTGTGTGCGTGTGTGTTTGTTTGTGTTTGTTTGTTTGTGTGTGCGTGTGTGTGTGTTGACGATTGATGACTTTTATTTTGCCTCTCGGGGTTTTTTTTCTCCCCAAGCTGAGGGTGTTTTTTCCCCTCTCTGCTTGCCGTAGTTTCCGCTGCAGCTGTGTGTCAGCGCTAAATAAAGACAGTAATAAGGAGAATAGCAGTGATGTGTGCGGTCTCGCGCTTAATAACGCATTAACAAACACACACACTGTATCATGCGCGTGAGTAATGAGGAGCACTGTGTGTGTGTGAGGTGTGTGTGAGGTGAGTGTGTGTGTGTGTGTGTGTGTGTTGGTTGAAGCTGACAGGCCGTTGCGGGAACATTAACACCGAGAACAGGAACATCACTGAACACCTCCAGATTCCTCTGTGTGAGAGGTAGGAACCTGTGTGTGTGTGTGTGTGTGTGTGTGTGTGTGTGTGTGTGTGTGTGTGTATGTGTATGTGTGTGTGTGTGTGTGTGTGTGTGTGTAAATGTATGTGTGTGTGTGTATGTGTGTGTGTGTGTGTAAATGTATGTGTGTGTGTGTGTGTGTGTGTAAATGTATGTGTGTGTGTGTGTGTAAATAATTGTATGTGTGTGTAAATGTGTGTGTATGTATGTATTTGTGACTGTGTGTGTATGTGTGTATAAATGTGTATGTGTGAGTGTGTGTTCACTAAATGTAATTCTATTGAAATTCAGTATTTAGAGTAGATGTTATGATGTATGTTTAGATGTTATGATGTATGTTTAGATGTTATGATGTATGTTTAGATGTTATGATGTATGTTTAGATGTTATGATGTATGTTTAGATGTTATGATGTATGTTTAGATGTTATGATGTATGTTTAGATGTTATGATGTTTGTTTAGATGTTATGATGTATGTTTAGATGTTATGATGTATGTTTAGATGTTATGATGTTTGTTTAGATGTTATGATGTATGTTTAGATGTTATGATGTATGTTTAGATGTTATGATGTATGTTTAGATGTTATGATGTTTGTTTAGATGTTATGATGTATGTTTAGATGTTATGATGTTTGTTTAGATGTTATGATGTTTGTTTAGATGTTATGATGTATGTTTAGATGTTATGATGTTTGTTTAGATGTTATGATGTTTGTTTAGATGTTATGATGTTTGTTTAGATGTTATGATGTTTGTTTAGATGTTATGATGTATGTTTAGATGTTATGATGTTTGTTTAGATGTTATGATGTTTGTTTAGATGTTATGATGTATAGCTGCAGTGTTCACATCTGATTCAATTCAATTGCACTAATGAACAATCATTCATTAACCGTTACAACACTTTATTCTAACATCACTGCTAGATTCAGCTAGACAATCAGCTCAGGTAGAAATGTTCAATCCTGGAACAAATGTCCAGTGTAACACCTGAGCTGCTGCAGGGTTGGAAGGAACATGGAACCAAGATGAATCTCTGCTAAAGTGATAGAAACGTTATGGAAACGTTATGTCTGATAATTTACAGATAATTGTGTCCAATCTAATCTGGAGGAACTTGCAAGACAGCAAGACAATGATTTAAACACAGTGACTCAACACAGGACTTGGGAAGTGTTAGATTGGAACAGTCAGCAGACCAGAACCCAACTGAGCACATCATTCAACATAGAAATGTTTATAGAATTATAAATATAGAACTGTTTATATTTTATGTTATAAAAAAGTTTTTTCCCTAAATTAATTTTGTATTTGTTAAAGTAAAATATAATTAAGACATTCTGACATTTTAAAGCTGTTTAGCTTTACTTTCCATTTCTTTGACTATATAATGCTAATTCTAATTGTGTGTGTGTGCATGTGTGTTTGTGTGTCTGTGTTTGTGTGTCTGTGTGTCTGTCTGTGTGTGTGCGTGTGTGTGTGCGCGTGTGTGTGCACGTGTGTGTGCACGTGTGTGTGCACGTGTGTGTGTGTACGCGTTTATGTGTGTGTGTGCGTGTGCACTCACGCTCATATGTCAGGTGTGGTCATGGCTGCGTGCAGCTCCGACACGGTGCACTACATCCGTCTGCAGAATGCTAGTGAGTGTGTGTTGGAGTCTTTGCGGTCTCAGCGGCGTGACGGTGTATTCTGTGACGTGACTGTGCGGATCCAGGACGCGTCCCTGCGCGCTCACGCCTGTGTGCTGGCAGCCGGAAGCCCGTTCTTTCAGGACAAGCTGCTACTGGGCCACTCGGAGATCAGTGTTCCACCTCTGGTGCCGGCTGACGCTGTACTGCAGCTGGTGGACTTCCTGTACAGCGGCTCCATGGTGCTGCTGCGCTCGCAGGCCCTGCGCATGCTTACTGCTGCCAGCATCCTGCAGATCAAGAGCGTCATCGACGAGTGCACACAGATCATCTCTGCCTCCTCCAACCACAAACAGGCCGCCGCCGCCGCTGCAGCCGCTGCCGCTAAGGCTCGCAGCCAGGAAGGTGGAGCTGTGGGAGGAGCCATGACTGGGTTTGGATACACCATGGAAGAGTGCAGTGAAGTTACGTCAGAAAGCACAGA
>NC_083483.1:17418133-17445633 GCF_030014155.1 Tachysurus vachellii
ATATACACATACACACACACACACACTCACATTTATACACACACACACTCATATACACACACTCACACACACACAAAAACACACTCACACTCATATACACACACACACACACACACACACACACACTCATATACACATACACACACACACACACTCACTCACACACACACACACACTCACATACACACACATTAAACAGGTTATTCTTGACTTGTGTCCTGAATTATTATTATTTTTATTTCTCAATAAAGAATTAATTTTCAGAAAAAGTCCGACAGTAATTTACAGCATGTGTTAGACTCCAGAGCAGTGCTGTAGATCTGAGGGTGTGAGGTGCAGTGTGAGGAGTGATGAGGGCTTTGAGGGAAGAGGGAGATGGTCTGTTTCTGTAGGCAAACGTCAAGTGTTTAAATCTGATGTGTTCAGCTCCAGGAGCCAGTGGAGGAGCACAGCAGTGTGGAGAACTTAGGCAGGTTGAAGACAAGTCACACAGCTGCATTATGGATCAATTAAAGAGAATTGTGTTCATATGTAGATCTCATAGAGAGAGCTGCAGTAGTCCAGAGACTACAAGTGACTGAACAAGTACCTGAGCAGCCTGTGTGGAGCAAAATGACTGAATCCTTCTGATGTTGTAGAGAAGGAACCGACATGAGGGTGTCACATAACATGTGAGGAAAAGGACAGTTAGTGTCCATGGTTACGACAAGGTTAACATACAAGATTGCGAGCTGTGACTGAAGGGGAGATTAGAGAGTTGTGTAGAGATATTGCAAGATCATGACCTGGGGATTAATCACCTGAGATGACCAGAAGTTCAGTTCTGTCAATCAGCTTGCACTAGACAGTGACAAAAGTTGAGGGAGCGAATGTTTAAGGCCCTGTGTGGTAGACTTAAGGACATTTAACTTGGATTTCTAGGTCTTACAAAACAATGACTCTTCTACCTCTGATACAGCCATACCCCCTTCCCTAAGACTAACTAAAAATAGGCCACACCCCTTCCCTGAGAGTGACAGAAAACAGAACATTAATTTGCTCTTTTACTAGACCAGACACAGAGGCCATGCCCACTGGCCTGTTCCTTATCGTGATCCACAGAATTTGACCAGAAGCCACACTCACTTTTTCATATACATTGCTAACATGCCTATTTTATTTGCCTTAATAAGAATGAGACTTAATTTACATAAGTGTGTGTGTGTGTGTGTGTGTGTGCGCGCAGGTCAGAAGCCCCACCAGTGCAGCATATGCTGGCGTTCTTTCTCTCTTCGTGACTACCTGCTGAAGCACATGGTAGTGCACACGGGTGTGCGAGCGTTCCAGTGTAGCGTGTGCAGTAAACGCTTCACACAGAAGAGCTCTCTGAACGTACACATGCGCACTCACCGCGTCGAACGCAACTTCTCCTGCACAGTGTGTAACCGTGCATTCACACACCGCACATTGCTCGAACGCCACGCCCTCCAGCACCAGCACCCTGCCCCACCCATCAAACCCCCAACCAACCACGGCGCCATGGGCGGAGCGGGTGGGGCAGGGCCTGGGCCCGCCCCCTAGTGGCCAAACTGAGAACTCGGGGTGGACGTCGCTAATATTATTTACCTTCATACAGAATGCTAAATAATTACAAAATAATATTAGTAATTATTATTTTGTAATATTATTAAGACATTTTAGCATTTACATTCATTCACTCAAAAGTTCTTAGACCACAGGGGGGGTGTCTTTAAGTCCATATAAGGACATAGATAGCTAAATGAGATTTCTGAGAGGAATTTATATGATACTCAAGTGTACAATTCTTTACTGTTGATGCATGCTAACTAGCTAATGGTCAGCTAAACTGACATAATCTTTGACATATTTTAATGAATTTTTGAATTGTAATTTAGCTAATTTTAGCTATCTAGCTAATGCGAGCTAATCTGACACAGTTTCTGACAAGTATTTTAATTAATATTTACAAATGTTTATACACTTTTAACCAAAGTTAGCTAATATTTAGCTAGCTTCTACAAAGCTGAGAGAATTCTTGAAGATATTTAAGTGGTATTTATAAACCTTCATATTTAGAACTAAAGTTAGCAAATCATAGGCTAAGCTAACCTAGCAGGCTTTATCTTAATTGTTCATGTTAAATCTCTGAATATTAAAAATCTTCTATGGCTAGCTGAAATGTGCGAATCAGTCACGCTCTCCAACTTGTTAATCTTTAATGCTAGCTAGTTGGGGAATGTTAGCATAAATGTTCACCGTATTCACAGGCAGTTCTAGCTAACAGGAGTGATACAGACAGGATCTGTGAGGGAATCTTGCCTCTGAGGACAGAACATTTAAAACGTTTAAAGTCTTTCAAAATCAAGTGTGGTCTCGAAGACACACCACATACTTCAAAAATAAATATAAAAATCTATGTAAATGTGGTGTAGTTTTAATCTAAGATTTCGCAGCCACTTGATTTACACACCTGAAAATCGAGCATCACGTCCACCCCGAGTGTAAGAGTCTAGATTTACAGATTTTCATTCAGGACTCACACTCACATTTACACACACACACACACACACACATTTAAACAGTCACACTCACATTTTCTCTCAAACAAACATTTTCACTCACACACATACACTCGCACACATTTACACTCACATTTTCACAAACACACACAGTCACACATTTATACACAGTCTTACACACATTCACATTCTCACACATTTACACACACACACACACACGGCGTGTTCTGATTATCAACTGTAGGGTATGTTATATTCAGATGCCTGGTCTCCTGATCTGTCCTTAAAAACTAAACTCTATAATCCGTCTGCGCTACATTCTAGCTAAAGTTTTGGCACCCTCAGTGACACTGCATCTCAGCTCATCCTGCTGTTTGGTTTTGGAGACTGTAAGTGTCTCGTTACAGATTGTGTATACTTGTGTTGAGGTGTTGGGTCATGTCACTGAGTACAGAGTATTAAGCTGTTTCTGTGTAATCGTAATGCTTCATGCTAATTCTGTTATTCCTTTGATTAGCTAGCTAATTAATAGCAGTTTCCCTAAAAACCACAACAACCACATGCACTTTAAACCATATACTCTCTATATCTAGACACTTTGTAGGCAGCCTGATTAGGGCACTTTGTTTAGAGATGAGGTTTATAAGATTCGGCCATTTATCTAATCTTATAGTGGAGTAGCTCTGAGAATCGCACAAACCGCCATCAGACACTACTGATGTTTATTATTGGTTTGTATCAGGACACACCTCACTCTTTCTTGCACGTGCACACACACACACACACACACACACACACACAATGACACATCGTGGTGCCATAATCATGAAGAGCAGCTTCATCAACCAGAGAACCTCACACACACACTCTCTCTCTCTCACACACACACACACACACACACACAATATCTGCATAAGCACTAATGTATTCGTGCAGTACTCATACGGGATTTTTATAAATATATATTTGAACGTTATTTTAATTTTTTTGGTAATGTATGTTGTGTATTTTAATCTGACCTCGTGTTTCATTATGGTTTTTAACATTCCCTTGTCCACAACCCCTCCGAAGTGCAAACTCCACCCAAGGAGCAAGAACAATGTTCAGCTATATCTAATGCTGCTAACATTGGCTAGATTAGCATTTTCAGGTTAGCTCACTGCTAGTAAACTAGCCCACACTATAACATTATAGGTTTCACTGTCAGAGTTTCGCTGTCCCTCGCATGCAGCTTAATCACGTGACCTCATACATTAGCTCACATGTAGCTCCATTTTCAAATCAGTTTTATACATTTTTACTGAGAAAGTCAGGTTTAAATAGCAAAATAAAAGTTCTGATTCTCCTTTCTCTGATGTTTGTGGACTAGCTCACTGATTTAACTTTACTCCCAGCAGAACGCTCCCTGTTTAGCTCTACTCCTTATTTTACAGCTAGCTGTTTGCTGAATTTGTGTACTACAGTTTATACCCATTAGCTAGCTAGGCTTTATGTTAGCTGGCATATTCCGATACAGTGGAACAGATAACTAGCTAATTTCTTAACAGATTCGCTACATTTTAATGGTTGTAATTATTCTGAACATTGATGTGTTCTTCATGCCATCAGTGTAGGAGACCATGTGGGTGTTTTCAGCCAATAGAAGGGGGCAGACACGCCCTTCACACTGGAGTGCTACCTCGCTAGCATGCTAACTAACTTGACTGCTATCGAATGAATTATGCTAATAATGTAGTTAAAGATTTTCTGTGGTGATTTTTCAAATTTACTATTGTTTAAACTATGAACTGTGTCGTTATTACTAGCTGTCCTGTGTTGCTAGCATGCTAACTAGCTCATAGAGTAAATGAGTGCAGTATCATCAACTGCCACAAACATAGACAATCAAATGTTCATCCTAAAAAATTGTATTTAATTGAGGATGCACATTTTTAAGAAAAGCTACATTCGCCATCTTGCAAAGGAAGGACCTTCTTCTTCTTCTTCTTCTTCTTCTCTACTTCCTGTTACAAGCAACACAGTGCATCATGGGTATTTGGCCTGGATTGTCCATTAGTGCGCTACATTCCTCAAGACCTGAAAACTCACTAAGTAGTGCAGAGACGAAAGTAAGGAGAAGTGTATGAGGGAGTGTTAAAACCGTGATTTGGGACGAGGCCGGTGTTTTACTCCTCTCATGTGAAACCGTACAGACCTCAGGAAAACCACAACAACCTCCACAGAGAACACTTTTATACGTCCGAGACTTTTTCAGCGCAGAACAGAAATGTGTTTATAACTTTTAATAATGATGTGCACATGAATATTAATGAGGATGGTATTTTTATGGGCGAGGGTTTTCAAGTTAAAGTCTTAATGTCGCTTTAATTACATGCTGAGAAAAAACTGTAAATGCTTCTTCATGTGTTTGTGTTAATGATCGCAACATGAATGTGCAACTCTTTTTTATTATGATATGTTGTCTTGAGATATTAAAGGCTTCAGTCTCAGTTACCCAGCATGCCTTGCGTGTAAACCTGCATGGAACCTCATTAAAGATGATTAACGATGAAAGCAACGTGTACTCGTCTCTCTCTCTCTTTCTGTCTCTCTCTGTGTCTCTCTCTCCCTCTCTCTCTCTGTGTGATTCTGTCAGCAGTGCAGACCACTTACATATCCAGGATGAAGGAGATGAAGATAAACAGTCTGATCAATAATACCTGCAATTTTCGGTTAAAGACTTCACAATGCTACCATTTTGCATTGACCGTTTATCATTCATTCATTCATCTTCTACCGCTTATCCAAACTACCTCGGGTCACAGGGAGCCTGTGCCTATCTCAGGCGTCATCGGGCATCAAGGCAGGATACACCCTGGACGGAGTGCCAACCCAGTGCACACACACACACTCTCATTCACTCACGCAATCATTTACATTTATGGCATTTAGCAGACACCCTTATCCAGAGTGACTTACAACTGAGCAACTGAGGGTTAAGGGCCTTGCTCAGGGGCCCAGCAGTGGCAGCTTGGTGGACCTGGGGTTCGAACCCATGACCTTCCGATCAGTAGCCCAACACCTTAACCACTGAGCTACCACATCCCAATAACACACTACGGACAATTTTTCCAGAGATGCCCAGTGTTGTATAAAATATTAGAATGCAATACTTGAGTAAAAGTACAAGTATCGCACTAGAAAAAGACTTTGGTAGAAGTGAAAGTCACCTTTTAGAATATTACTCAAGTAAAAGTCTTAAAGTATCTGATATTTACTGTACTTAAGTATCAAAAGTCATTTTCTGATATTTAATGTACTTAAGTATTTGAAGTAAAAGTAAAATTTCAGTGATTTTCTGTAGACATAAGATCAGGGGCAGTTCTAGGGTCTCATCTTTAGGGGGTTTTAGTCCTCAGTGAGAATTTAAAACAAGAAGAGTTTTATATTATATATTATATGACACCATAGTAAGACAAAGGTTATGGGATTATTTAAAATGGCAAAAGTGGACACCAAAATTTTATGCATGATGTAATGATGTCAGTGTTGAATCAGATCAGTTCATGTGTGTGTACATTCTCTACAAACAGTGTGTCTAATGAATGTAGTCATTAATAAACTAATATTCACAAAGACCAAATCAATAAATGTTATTTTTATTTAGTATTAAATGGATTGTTTACATTAATATTTTGTTTGTGCTACAACTCTGGTAATAAGAATAGTGACATTTCACTACTTTTGGTTGCCTCTTTGTGGCTTTCAGCCGATTAACGTTATAGATAAACGCCTCCAGCTCTGACTGCGCGTGCACGCTGCGCCTCCAGCTCTGACTGCGCGTGCACGCTGCGCCTCCAGCTCTGACTGCGCGTGCACGCTGCGCCTCCAGCTCTGACTGCGCGTGCACGCTGCGCCTCCAGCTCTGACTGCGCGTGCACGCTGCGCGTCCCTGTGCTTCTCCGTACAGCGTGTGGAGCGTAATGTAATCTAGGAGCAGTGATTCACCAAACCTCCATTATTACAGTCACACACATTTCTTCTGATTTTATTTTGTAGTAACGAGTAACGAAGATGTTTAGTGGAAATATAACGGAGTAAAAGTATAAATTTTATCTGGGAAATGTAGTGGAGTAAAAGTGAAAGTTGACATAAATTTAAATAGCGAAGTAAAGTATTAGTAAAGTAATTAGTAAAGTACATTACAACACTGGAGATGCCAATCAACCTACCATGCATGTCTTTGGACCGGGGGAGGAAACCGGAGTACCCGGAGGAAACCCCCGAGGCACGGGGAGAACATGCAAACTCCACACACACAAGGTGGAGGCGGGGACCGTTTATCAGTACAACACTAATACTGAGTTGGAATCGTTGTCATGGTTACTAATAATAAGCCACAGTAGTTAATGCCTATGTCAAGCTGTGATGATGCCTATATGAAGCCTTCAATTCAATTCAATTCAATTTAAGTTTATTTGTATAACACATTTTACACTTGACATTGTCTCAAAGCAGCTTTACAGAACATAAACATAGAACAAACGTTTATTATAAAGAATAATATAAAGATTAATGTAACACAAAATTAAATATTAATATTAGATATATTTAAATGTGTATGTATTTATCCCCAATGAGCAAGTCTATGTATGTATATATTTTTTCTTTCTGTTGCATTTCCTCTTTTTTGTTTGATTGTTCAAGGTTTTGTTGTATATTGTAAAAGCTTAATCTCAAATTGAAGTCAGTGTATTTGAGTTTACCAAAATCTTTCAATATTTTGTATTTGACTTCTTTTAAGATTTACAAAAATAAAATGGAAAAAAAAACAGTTGTGTGTTTACAGTAGTGTTTGTACAGTAGTGTTTGTACAATTGTGTGTACAGTAGTGTGTGCACTGTAGTGTTTATACAGTTGTGTGTGTACTGTAGTGTGTGTACAGTACTGTGTGTACTGTAGTGTGTGTACAGTAGTGTTTGTACAGTAGTGTGTATACAGTAGTGTGTGTACTGTAGTGTGTGTACCGTAGTGTGTACAGTAGTGTGGCTACTGTAGTGTGTGGACTGTAGTGTGTACAGTAGTGTGTGTACTGTAGTGTGTACAGTAGTGTTTGTACAGTAGTGTGTGTACTGTAGTGTGTGTACTGTAGTGGTTGTACAGTAGTGTGTGTTACAGTGTTGTATATTGTAAAAGCTTAATCTCAAATTGAAGTCAGTGTATTTGAGTTTACCAAAATCTTTCAATATTTTGTATTTGACTTCTTTTAAGATTTACAAAAATAAAATGGAAAAAAAAAACAGTTGTGTGTTTACAGTAGTGTTTGTACAGTAGTGTTTGTACTGTAGTGTGTATACAGTAGTGTGTGTACTGTAGTGTGTGTACAGTAGTTTGGGTACTGTAGTGTGTGTACTGTAGTGTGTACAGTAGTGTGTGTACAGTAGTGTGTACAGTAGTGTTTGTACAGTAGTGTGTGTACTGTTGTGTTTGTACTGTAGTGTGTGTACTGTAGTGTGTGTACAGTAGTGTGTACTGTAGTGTGTACAGTAGTGTGTGTACAGTAGTGTTTGTACAGTAGTGTGTGTACTGTAGTGTTTGTACAGTAGTGTTTGTACTGTAATGTGTGTACTGTAGTGTGTGTACAGTAGTGTGTACAGTAGTTTGGGTACTGTAGTGTGTGTACTGTAGTGTGTACAGTAGTGTGTGTACAGTAGTGTGTACTGTAGTGTGTACAGTAGTTTGTATGCTGTAGTGTGTACTATAGTGTGTGTACAGAAGTGTGTGTACTGTAGTGTGTACAGTAGTGTTTGTACAGTAGTGTGTGTATTGTATTGTGTGTACTGTAGTGTATACTGTAGTCTGTGTACTGTAGTGTGTGTACAGTAGTGTGTACTGTAGTGTGTGTACAGTAGTCTGTGTACTGTAGTGTGTGTACAGTAGTGTGTACAGTGTGTACTGTAGTGTGTGTACTGTAGTGTGTACAGTAGTGTTTGTACAGTAGTGTGTGTATTGTATTGTGTGTACTGTAGTGTGTACTGTAGTCTGTGTACTGTAGTGTGTGTACAGTAGTGTGTACTGTAGTGTGGGTACAGTAGTCTGTGTACTGTAGTGTGTGTACAGTAGTGTGTACAGTGTGTACAGTAGTGTGTGTACTGTAGTGTGTGTACAGTAGTGTGTACTGTAGTATGTGTACTGTAGTGCGTGTACTGTAGTGTGTGTACAGTAGTGTGTACTGTAGTGTGTGTACAGTAGTGTGTACTGTAGTGTGTGTACAGTAGTGTGTGTACAGTAGTGTGTACTGTAGTGTGTGTACTGTAGTGTGTACTGTAGTGTGTGTACTGTAGTGTGTACTGTAGTGTGTGTACTGTAGTGCTTTTAAATCATTTAAACATAAGCTATATAAAAACAATTATACAGTAATAGTGCTATTTTGGTGTTAAATTCATAAATTTAAATGAAAATTATTGAAGGTTATTATACAACCTAGTGTTATTGTGTTAGTGTTGTATTAGTATTGAATTAGTGTTAGTGTTATTGAGATTAATAGACAATCAATTTTTTAAAAAAAAAAAAAAACGGTTTAAGACTTTTACTTTGAAAATATAACTTCCGGTGTTTGTTATGCCTGTCACCATTGTAGAAAGGCTCCGTGTTGCGTCACCACGTATGTGAAGCGGACTGTCATTACTGAAACGGGCCGCGCGGGGGCACTGTGACATCACATCCGGTTGTGACGCAGACAGAGTGGACGGTGAGTTTGTTTGTGTAGCGCTGCAGTGTGTTAATGTCAGAAGAGTGTAAAGTGTGTGGTGTGTTTTTACTTATACTGAGCTGTAACGTCGGAAATAAACATTTAATCAACTCTATTAATATATAGGATTAAATACACACAACACATACATATACACTACACACACACAAAACACATACACACACACAAACAACACAAATACATAACACACACAATACAAACACAACACATACACAATACAACACATACACATACACATACACATACACAACACATACACATACACATACACATACACATACACACACATACACTACACACACACACACACACAGAACACATACATGCAGACAAACACAACATACACAACACATACACAACACATACACAACACACACACACAAACAACACAAATACATAACACACACAATACAAACACAACACATACACAATACAACACATACACATACACAACACATACACACACAACACACACAGAACACACACACAGAACACATACATGCACACACACACAACATACACAACACATACACAACACATACACAACACATACACAACACAAACACAACACATACACAACACATACATATACACTACACACACACAAAACACATACACAACACATACACACAACACACACACAAACAACACAAATACATAACACACACAATACATACACAATACAACACATACACATACACAACACACATACAACACATACACACACACACACAGAACACATACATGCACACACACACAACATACACAACACACACACACACACACAGAACACATACATGCACACACACAACACATACACAAGACATACACAATGCATACACAACGCATACACAACACATACACAACACATACACATACACAAGACATACACAACACAAGACATACACAACGCATACACAACGCATACACAACGCATACACAGCACAACACATACACATACACAAGACATACACAACACATACACAACGCATACACAACACAACACATACACATACACAAGACGTACACAAGACGTACACAAGACGTACACAACACATACACAACACATACACACCACAACACATACACAACACATACACAACACATACACAACACATACACAACACATACACAACACATACACAACACAACGCATACACAACGCATACACAACACATACACAACACATACACAACACATACACAAGACATACACAACACAACGCATACACATACACAACACACACATACACACACAACACATACATATACACTACACTACACACACATACACACACAACACACTCATATACACAACACACATACAACACACGTACACAACACACACACAACACATACACACACATACACTACACACACATACACTACACATACATGCACACATACACAAGACATACACAACACAAGACATACACAACACAAGACATACACAACGCATACACATACACAACGCATACACAACACAAGACATACACAACGCATACACAACGCATACACAACGCATACACAACGCATACACAACACAACACATACACAACACATACACAACACATACACAACACAACACAAGACATACACAACACAAGACATACACAACGCATACACACACACACACAACACGTACACAACACACACATACACACAACACACACACACAACACATACATATACACTACACTACACACACATACACACACAACACACACATATACACAACACACATACAACACACATACACTACACACACACACAACACATACACAATACAACACATACACGTACACAACACACAACACACACACACAGAACACATACATGCACACATACACAACACATACACAAGACATACACAACACAAGACATACACAACGCATACACAACGCATACCTGTACACAACGCATACACTACACAACGCATACACAACGCATACACAACACATACACAATACAACACATACACAACACACACACACACACACAGAACACATACACAACACATACACAACACATACACAAGACACACAACACAAGACATACACAACACAAGACATACACAACGCAACACATACACAACACATACACAACACACACACACACAGAACACACACAGAACACACACACAGACACCAACACATACACAACGCATACACAACACATACACAACACATACACAACACACACAACACAACACAACACATACATATATACACACACAACACATACACACTCACACACATACATATACACATATACACAACCACACACACATACACAGACATACATACACATATACACACATACATATACACATACACTCACACACATACATATACACACATAGACACGCATACATAAATACACACACACACACACACATACACACACACACACACCCCGGATTAATCAGATAATTAAACGCCTCATTAAATCTGCAGTTAAACACTAATGAACGATTCTGTCTGCGTATTAGATTAGACGGGTTCATCAGTGGTGTGTGTGTTTGTGTGTGTTATTTACAGGTGAAAGATCACTTTCTTCACACCATTACACACACACTGTGATTGGATTTTATTTAAAATTTTTATTTCTTTGCTCCTCTACTTCAGCTCAAATCTTTCACACCTACAGTAACTTATACTGCCTGTACATGATGTCACTGAGTTGAATTGACACACACACTCTCACTCTCTCTCTCTCTCTCTCTCTCTCTCTCTCTCTCTCTTTGACAGCAGGACGTAACCAGTTTCACCGACATGCTACAGCATTGAATAAACTATAAATAAAACTGTGTAACTGTAATTGATAACGTGTAAGGCAGTGATTTTATAATATATATAATATCATGTTATATTATTAAAAATAATTTAAATGTTTACATTTCTGTGGTATTAGAGGAATAAAACACATGGGAATGTGGTGGAACTTTGTGTCATCACACTGCTGTAAAACACACACAGACTCACACACATAGACTCTCTCACACAGTGTGACTGACTTGTATGTGTTTTAGGCCTCCATGATGGCTGCTCAGGTGTGTTTCCATGGCAATCGCTTGGTTCTTCGGCAACTTGGGAAGCAGGTGTGCTGCTTTACTTCCAGCATCTCGGTCAGACATAATCAATCTCGGAGCGAGCCGGAACCTCACACACAGGAACACACACACCCTTTTATTCCATTCTCCCGTTCTGCCATCGGAACGTTCTTTCAGGATAAGCCTCTGCTCAGGAACCCATTTACACAGGATACACTGCTCAGAGGATACCTGCGCAGACACCTACCTCTGCAGGTCAGTTACAGCACACTAACTTCAGCATCTGGTCATCTGCACATGCTCAAGTCCCAAACTGTGTGTGCCCGCATGTATGGGTGTGTGTGTGTGTTTGTGTACTATAGGAAGTGCAGCTGGATCTGTCTAAATTCGGTGAGCGTGTTGTGCATGAAATTGATGATCTGGGGCGTCAGTGTGAGGAGAATCCTCCCCGGCTGCAGCTGTATGATGCCTGGGGTCACCGTGTCGACCGCATCATCACCTGCGATGCCTGGACACGCTTGAAACACATCTCTGCACAGGAAGGGCTTGTTGCTGCTGGATACGAGCGACAGTTTGGCGAGTGGAGGTGCTCACCTCGGCCCTGTCTGATAGCTAGCATGTAGAAGAACTGTAGATGCTGTAGAAAATAGTTTGTTAGCTGCAGAACAATTATCACACTACAAAACTCTTTATGTAAAACATGTTATAAATACAGGGAACGTGTCATAACATTAAGACAGTCACACACTTCTGTAATACTGATTCATAAAATATCTCTCTTGTGCGTGTGCGTGCGTGTGCGTGCGTGTGTGTGCGTGCATGTGTGTAGTCGTGTGTATCAGATGAGTAAGTTGTATCTGTATTCACCTTCTGCTGGCCTCTACACCTGCCCTCTGGCCATGACTGATGGAGCCGCCAAAGTCATAGAGGTAAAACATACGCACACTCAGTAATGATTGAGTAGTTACTACAGCTTAAGTGTGTGTGTGTGTGTGTGTGTGTGTGTGTGTGTGTGTGTGTGTGTGTGCGTGCGTGCGTGTAGTCTCTGGGCATGCCTTTTAGGGAGGTGTTTGAGCATCTGACCACGCGAGATGAAAAAAGATTTTGGACATCAGGACAGTGGATGACTGAAAGAAAGGGGGGATCGGATGTTGGTAGGACACATGTGCACACACACACACATACACACACACATGCACAAGTTCTGATGCTGTTGTAACTGGGTGTATGGTTGCCATAGCAAATGGGACAGAGACAGTTGCCGAGCGACAAGAAGACGGGTCGTACCTGCTACATGGCTTTAAGTGGTTCACTTCCGCAACTGATGCTGACGTCACGCTGACACTCGCTCGCATCGCAGATTGCCATGGCAACACCATACCGGTACACACTCACTTGCATTACAGATCACCATGGCAACTCCGTATCAGGTCTCCCCTGCTAAATGTACAACAACATGAATTTATGAAAGGTGCAGATGATAACTGATAATAACTTATTATTATTCCTATACACATACACTCATGTTGCAGATCACCATGGCAACACCATACTGGTGTACACACGGACAAACATTGTAAATAGCCATGCTAGCAATATATTGGTGTATACACAACTCCCCACCACATCCCTGCCAGTTGGATGATGTGATCGTGTTACTCTGCTCCAGGGCAGTGTGGGAGTTTCACTGTTCTGTGCTGAAGTGTGGGACTCTGAAGGCCGGACTAATGGAGTGGAGATCCAGAGACTGAAGGATAAACTCGGCACACGACAGATGCCCACTGCAGAACTGCTGCTGGATGGCATGAGGGCAAGACTGGTACACGCACACACACGCGCACACACAAACGCACACACACGCACACACACACACGCACACACACGCACACACACGTGCACACACATACACGCGCACACACATACACGCACACACACATGCACGCACACACATACACGCACACACACACACGCACACACACAGATATTGTGACACTGTACTCTGAATCCAACGTCCTAAGAAGCTGGTGTATGTGAGAAGAAGAATTTGACTGAGCTCTAATGTACATGTGCTAATTAAAGGCTGCTACTTATTTGTTTCTGGAGAAATGAAGCTTTCTGTTTTAGACTCTTTAGTCTTAAATTCTGATCTTTTATCAAAAGATATTTATACAGAAAATACTTTCACAGTAAAAGTGGAAAAAAGGGAAAGACCTTTTGCACAAGTTTCTTGACCTGGATGGGAATTGTGTCCTGTCTTGAGGATTGGGTAGTGTCACCTTTTGTCTTTTGTTCTGTAGTTATCTGTAGAGGGAAGGGGCGTGGCCTCTATCGCCAACATGCTGACTCTGACTCGCATCCACAACACAGTGTCTGCTGTCGCTGCCATGAGGAGGTGTAAACACACACACACACACACACACACACATTGACATATACATATACAGAAGTAGACTGAGGCATGTGTGTGTGTGTTAGAATAACCCAGCTAGGCAGAGAGTACTCCACCAAGCGGAAAGTGTTTGGAAAACTGCTGAAGGACCATCCACTGCATGTACAGACGCTCAGCAGACTGGAGGTATACACACACACACACACACATACACACACACACACATACACACACATACATACATACATACACACATACATACACACACACACACACACACACACACACACACTAATACCTGAATAATACCTGTGTGTGTGTGTGTTTCAGATAGAGACTCGGGCTGCATTCCTGTTGATGATGGAAGTTTGTCAACTTTTGGGACGAGAAGAAACCGGATCAGCAACAGAGCGAGACACACACCTACTGAGATTACTTACACCTGTAGCTAAACTATACACTGGCAAACAGGTACACACACACACACACACACACACACACACACAAACACTAACTAATCAGCCACACTCTATGCAGTGTGGATGATTTAAAGGAATGTGTTTGATGGGAAAAAGTAAAATTTCAAACAATAATTCAACCTCAGATTCATGTAAAAGCAGATCTCTGTACAGGAGCTGTACACTTCCTGTCCCCACATTCACTACCTCTGTTCTGCTTTGCAGCATCCATCTCTCTCTCTATCTATCTATCCATCCATCTGTCTGTCTGTGTGTGTGTGACATATTAAGGCAGTAGCTGTGGTGTCTGAAGGATTGGAGTGTTTTGGAGGTCAAGGTTATATTGAGGACACAGGTCTGCCTGCCCTGCTACGTGATGCACAGGTATACACACGCGCACACACGCACGCGCACACATGCACACACACGTGCACACATGCACACAAACGCACACATGCGCACGCACACACACATGCACACGCACGCACACACATGCACACACGCACACATGTGCACACACACATGCACACATGCACACACACACATGCGCACACACACACACACACACATACAAACATACACACACACACACACACACACACACACACACACACACACACACAACAGTTTGGCTTAAACATTTTTTGAATCTCAGCCTGTCAGGCTCATTTATCTCTGTAACAGTGATAGATCTCATTATATTCTGTGAAATCAACGCACACAAACACTGCTGTCTGTCTATATTTGTATCCTTGTTGTTCAGTTTGAGAATTACATGTTGTGTGTGTGTGTGTAGGTATTGAGTATATGGGAAGGCACCACAAATGTTCTCTCACTGGATGTTCTGCGCTCAATTTCTAAATCCTCTGGCCATGTACTGCAGGCCTACTTCTCTGATGTGGAGGTGAGATAACACACACACACACACACTGGTGATGTCTGAGCACAGTTATTGCAGAATGCAGTGCGACTGTTCAAGCAGCTGTGACCAGCATACATAAGAGAGACACACGCGTATTCATGCTAATCATACCTAAATATGCTAATTGATTAACACACACTGTATTGTAGATTGAAGTGTGTTTTATGAACAGATTTCTCTGGCTGCTGTATGAATTTGACATGATTTATCTTTCCAATTTTATTAAAATCCTTTGCTGTGAACCTTTAAGTGTTGCTCTAATGAAGTGTAAAGCTATCACCTTCATTAAGTAATCTATCACTGTTTATAGAAAGCGAGTGTTTAAGTGTTTCTGTGTGTGTGTGTGTGTGTAGGAGCGATTGCGTGTTGCTGGTCCCACCCTGCTTCCTGCAGTACAGAGTCTCAGCTCGTCTCTCTCTGGTTTAGCTCAGTTCATCCAAACTGCAGAGTCTCGTCCACCAGAAAGCCTTCAGCTTGCAGCAAGAGACCTAGCATATAGCATCGCACGCATTTACATGGGTAACCCACACACACACACACACAATAATTAATTCACTAATCATCTAGCTTGTTATTAAATACGAGTTACTGGATTGTCTCGGCTAAAAATAATAACCATTTTTCATATCTTCATAAAATATAATATTTTAATATGTCTAAAAGCAGCGATTGATGGGCCCAAGCACCACGGGTGTGTATGTTTTAAAGCCATTACCAAGTGTAATAATGACGCATCAGTGAACATCCATGTGAGCTTTGACCCACACATCATTTTTTTTTTTTTTGCACGTTTGTCACACATTAATGTTTCAGATCACCAAACAAATGTAAATATTAGTCAAAGATAACACGAGTAAACACAACATGCAGTTTTTAAATGAAGGTTTTTATTATTAAGGGAAAATAAAATCCAAACCCACATGGCCCGGTGTGAAAAAGTGTTTGCCCCCCTGTTAAAACCTAACTGTGGTTTATCACACCTGAGTTTAATTTCTCTAGCCACACCCACACCTGATTACTGCCACACCTGTTCACTATCCGCTGCTGAGCAAAAAGAACACAAAGGCTTGTCTCAGATCTGCCAGAAGACATCTTGATGATCCCCAAGACTTCTGGGAAAATACTCTGTGGACTGACGAGACAAAAGCTGAACATTATGGAAGGTGTGTGTCCCATTACATCTGGTGTAAAAGTAACACTGCATGTCAGAAAAAGAACATCATACCAACAGTAAAACATGGTGGTGGTAGTGTGATGGTCTGGGGCTGTTTTACTGCTTCAGGACCTGGAAGACTTGCTGTGATAAATGGAACCATGAATTCTGCTGTCTACAAAAAATCCTGAAGGACAAAGTGCGGCCTTCTGTTTGTGACCTCAAGCTGAAGTGAACTTGTGTTCTGCAGCAGGACAATGATCCATAACACACCAGCAAGTCCACCTCTGAATGGCTGAAGATAAACTAAATGAAGACTTTGGAGCGGCCGAGTCAAAGTCTTGACCTGAATCCTATTGAGATGCTGTGGCAGGACCTTAAAAAGGTGGTTCATGCTCGAAAACCCTCCAATGTGGCTGAATTACAACAATTCTGTAAAGATGACTGGACCAAAATTCCCCCACAGCCTCAGCTGTAACAGACTCACTGTAAGTTATCGCAAACACTTCATTGCAGTTCTTGCTGCTAAGGGAGGACCAACCAGTTTTAGGGGGCAAACACTTTTTCACACAGGGCCATGTGGGTTTGGGTTTAGTTTTCCCTTAATAATAAAAACCTTCATTTACAAACTGCATATTGTGTTTATCTTTGACTAATATTTAAATTTGTTTGATCTGAAACATTAAAGTGTGAAAAACGTGCAAAAAAAAAAAGGACACTTTTTCACACCACTGTAATTACACCATACCTCCTGTTTGAACTGTGTGATATTTTAATTAATCTCTTTGCCAAGGCAATGCTGATCCAGATCTCAATTTAATATCATGCAGAATTCAGACTATATGGAACAGGAGTTTTATCCTTGCTGTAAAATACATTTTAAAAGGTTTATTTATTAGCTTCACTTTCTGTAACCAGTTGGACTGTTGACTTACTATGTGTTCTGTTTAAATGTTCTGTTTCATTTTACTTTGAATCCATGCCACCTTGACTGAACACTGTTAACTCACCACAGCAATACCGTGTCATTATAAAATTTTAAGTTACCTTTAAAAGGTATCATCAAGGATATATTACTTTGACAAAATTTGGTTTAAATATGTCAAAAGATCTAAGTGATATGTTAAAGAGGTTATAAATCTCACTTCCTGTCACTAGCCTGTTATGCTATTAAAAAAGGAATTAGTATTGCTGAGTTTTTTTTTTTTTTAAATAACTGATGTTTAAAACATTTGGGAATTATGTCACATTTCTTGGTTAGATGATGTGAACTAATATTATAACCATGGCAACACTGTTTATTTATCAATTTATCATCATAGATGGATTAACACCATGTTGACTAAATATGAAATATTTAAATCTAATAATCTGTGTTAAAAATCTTTGTTTCTAAGTCTCACTTTCTGTTGTCAGTTGGTGCTATGACAACGAGCCACTATTTACATGGTTATATGCCTTATTATTGAACATAAATTAGCTACACTGCATGATGTATAGTGGAAATGTGCTGTTTCTGTTTAAGAAATATCCTCCACTTCCTGCACAGTGCAATGTGTAAATTGATTGCGTGTGCCATTGCATCAGTGTTAAATAGATCAAAAATTATTTTGCAGTTTACAAATTAACCAAGTTCCTGTTGTGCAGATTTAATGTAAGGTTAGCCAAGTTTGTGGCTATGATCGGTGCGTTCAAAAAGTATTTAAACCCCACCTTTTAAAAAAAAACAAAAAAAAAAAAAAAACAAAGCAAAATCCAGACTTGTGATAAATTTGTCTAAGATGGCAAAGATGGCGGCATGGCGGTAGCACGTAGTGGCCAGTCCGAATACAATATGGTGCCAATTTCGATTTTTAGCCCGAGTATTGCTAGTACATGGACACCAGAGTCAGCGGTGTTCATGTATTAAACTGCCAGAAGTTAGTACGATACAGAAATCTTGCAACAACCAACCTGCACGATGATGTGTTGGAAAGGCTTTGTGACCTCGGCTTGCTGCAGAGACCAGGCCTCCAGTCCTCGGCATCACCTGATACTGGGGACCAGAAGAGGGGACGAAGCGAAAGCGTGGTTGTCTGTGGTAGGCTACAAACAAACCCTAGCCGGCCGGCTCTCCCGTCCATTCTACTTTCCAATGTTTGCACCCTGGACAATAAACTAGACTACATCTGACTCGAACGCTCTACACGACGAGAGTTCAGAAACTGCTGCGCCATTCAGCTAGATGGACTCACCTCGTTTTGTGCCAACAGAAATGCAGCTCTGTGTGGTAAGACTCGTGGTAGTGGTGTGTGTTTACATCAACACGGAATGGTGCAAGAACTCTGTGCTTGTTTCTAGTTACTGCTCATCGCTAGTGGAGTTTGTGAGTTAGATGCAGGCCATTTTATTTGCCACTAGGTATTCACCACGGTTTTCACTCCCACCAGCGCTAATGCTAAAACGAGGTGCTATGTGAACTCTATGGGGCTATTGGCGATCTGCAGAATGTTCACCCCGACAGACTGTTTATCATCGCCATAGATTTCAGTCAGGCAAATCTCAAGTCAGTGCTCCCTAAATTCTATCAGTATGTGGACTTTGCAACGAGAGGAGAAAACACGCTGGATCTTGTTTACATGGCTGCTCAGCCCACATCTCTGTTATGCTAATTCCAGCATACAGACCACTCATCAGACTCTAAACCGGTTCTGAAGCAGGTGAAAACCTGGCCAGCAGGAGCCACCTCTGCTCTTCAGGACTGCTTTGAGTGCACTGACTGGAACATCTTCAGGGAGGCTGCATCCAATGGCGACTATGTCAACTTAGAGGAGTACATGGCATCAGTGACCAGCTACATCGGCAAGTGCATTGATTGTCATTCATTGTCACTTCCAGGACAGCAGAGACACCCGGCGCATGTGGCAGGGCATACAGGTGATCACGAACTACAAGACAGCTTCGCCTGCTTGTAATAGTGATGCCTCCCTCCCAAATGAGTCAGCAGGGATAGAGGGAGGAGGTGCAACATCCAACTGCCTGGTGTTGACTTCAGAAGAGCACAGAGCGAACACTCTCCGCTGACGTTGACGGATCATCAGTAGAGATCGTCAAGAGCACCAAATTTCTTGGTGTTCATCTAGCGGAGAACTTCACCTGGTCACTCAACACCAGCGCCATCACCAAGAAAGCCCAGCAGCGTCTCTACTTCTTATTAAGGCTGAGAAAGGCACATCTCCCTCCCCCCATCCTGACTACTTTTTACAGAGGGACCATTGAGAGCATCCTGAGCAGCTGCATCACTGTCTGGTTTGGGAACTGCACCATCTCTGATCACAAGACCCTGCAGTAGAGAGTGAGGACAGCTGAGAAGATCATTGGAGTCTCTCTTCCCTCTATCATGGACATTTACACCACACGCTGCATCCGCAAAGCCAACAGCATTGTGGATCCCACACACACTTCACCCCACACACACCTCACACACACACTTCACCCCACACACAGCTCACACACACTCTTTACCCTCCTGCCATCTGGAAAAAAGTACCGAAGCATTCGGGCCTCACAACCAGACTGTTTAACAGTTTCTTCCCACAAGCCATCAGACTCCTTAATAACTGAACTGAACTGTACTGAGCACAACATACAGTACACACAAACTGTATGGACTGCACAGACCTACACCAAATACACACTCTTCCAATATACATCCATCAAACTGTTTACATGCTGTTTTGCACACTGGTTTTCAACTCAAATCAAATTTTATTTGTCACATACACATACATACAGAGTACGACATGCAGTGAATGCTCTTTGCACAATACTTTACATTACCTCATGCAACTGCTGCTATAATACTAATGTGTTCATTCCAGTATTCCTGCACACGTAATAGTGATTGAACATACAGTATTTACACTGGTGCTTTTTGTATTTATTGTCTTTTGTGTACTGTGTCACTGTGTACTGTATCAGCTATACTGTATATGGTGTAAATGACAATAAAAGCTTCTTGACTTGACTTAACTTTGTAAATTAATTAAAAATATAAGTTTTCAAATCTTCTTTTCTGACAATTAAAATGTGTCTGAGGTGCTCTGTGCAGTTAGTGTTGGGCTGATAGAAGCTTTATTCTAATGGTTAAGTGTTAATGTTCTTGATCTGTTGAACATTTGTATACTTTGTTTTAAATATGTTCATGTGAACAGACTCTTTAATGTCTGATATGATTCTGTGTGTGTGTGTGTGTGTCTGTGTAGGAGCTTTATTAGTGGACCATGCCTCATGGGAAGGAGCTTCATGTCCAGATGTCTATGCCGCCCTGAGGTAGTGTGTTTGTATTTTATAAAACACAACCCCCCATGTCCGCTTCCTTTGTCACGGTTCCTTTGTATCTTCCTTTGATAGCTTGAAACATGCACCATCAAGTGTACATAGATGATGTACCATTGTAATGTTCAACATATTGGATTAGACCTCATAACAGGCAGAAAAAGTACCTCGCCCCACCAGCAGAGGGCAGATCACTTTCTTGCTCTAGAGATTAAATCATTTCCTGTTTACTTCCTGGTTTGTTTAAGCAGTAGTCCTTGTTGAAGTCTCGCCGTTCTCGTCTTTTCCTTTATAGTGATTCTGTGTTTTGATCGTTTTGCTACTCCGTGATTGAGTAGCCTTTGGTTTGCCCTTTTGTTTGGCACATGGGTTCTCATTCTGCTGCCAAGTCTGGTTTTCTATGTGAACCTTAGGGGGAAAATGTGTGAGTGCATTTACATTATGTTTAACTTTGGGCAACACAAATGTACCTGAAAATGAAGGTTGTTGTTCTGATGGTGTACTGCCTGGAAATGGCATCCAACCTTGTGGTACTCCAGAGACCTTAAATACTTGGCTCTGGCTGAAGTATCTTATCTTGCATTTCATTTGTGGATTAATACTTTTATGCAGCAGATATCTCTGCAGTGATGTCGTCTACGCTAGAGGACACGTCTTAGATCCAAAGTGTGAAATATTTAGTGTGTTTGTGTCATCTATAGAGCAGGATTTTCTTAATAAGCCTTGATGAATGGATTTTTCTCAATTATTTGGCCACATCAGTGTTACTCCTTCAACTCCTGCATCAGCTTCATAGTGGAAACCTCCATTTTATCTTAGAAACATTGCAAAATATTGACCTTGTGGGTCTGATTCTACTGCTTAATCCCCCGTCCATGTGTCTGTCTCTCGCTGATCGGATTACTTCTGTAGCTGTAGCACTTAATAAGCTCGAGGTTAAAATGCACATCTCACAGCTGTTGATTGTGTATGTGCGTTTGTGATGTGCTGAAGGAGTATCCAGTGTGAGGTGTGTGTGTGTGTGTGTGTATGATGTGCTGAAGGAGTATCCAGTGTGAGGTGTGTGTGTGTGTGTATGATGTGCTGAAGGAGTATCCAGTGTGAGGTGTGTGTGTATGATGTGGTGAAGGAGTATCCAGTGTGAGGTGGGTGTGTGTGTGTATGATGTGCTGAAGGAGTATCCAGTGTGAGGTGTGTGTGTGTATGATGTGGTGAAGGAGTATCCAGTGTGAGGTGGGTGTGTGTGTGTATGATGTGGTGAAGGAGTATCCAGTGTGAGGTGGGTGTGTGTGTGTATGATGTGCTGAAGGAGTATCCAGTGTGAGGTGTGTGCGTGTGCGTATGATGTGCTGAAGGAGTATCCAGTGTGAGGTGTGTGCGTATGATGTGCTGAAGGAGTATCCAGTGTGAGGTGTGTGTGCGTATGATGTGCTGAAGGAGTATCCAGTGTGAGGTGTGTGTGTGTATGATGTGCTGAAGGAGTATCCAGTGTGAGGTGGGTGTGTGTGTATGATGTGCTGAAGGAGTATCCAGTGTGAGGTGTGTGTGTATGATGTGGTGAAGGAGTATCCAGTGTGTGCGTGTGTGTGTGTGTGTGTGTGTGTGTGTGTGTGTGTGCAGGGTTCCCGCGGGGTCTTAAAAAGTCTTTAAAAAGTCTTGAACTTTTGATGTTTGGGTCTTAAAAATTGTGCTGTATGTAACTATTTCCCTCAAAAGTTTCATTTGTCAACCACGATTATTTTGATTAAATGACGTAGTATAAAAGAGTGGCGGAACCAATAATTGAGAACGCAACGCAGCCCCGGGTCACCGTACAAAATACTGCGAACACGCGATGCCTTCAGTAAAGGAAGATCACGCGCTACGACACCACTGCCATAGACTACAACACAACACAACACAACATAACAAGCAAAGGAGAAGCGCGAGAAATCAGTGAAAATCTCAGCATTCCACAGGAAAGGTTGACTGACGTAGTGTTAATTTCGTCAGACGAGACGAGATGAAATATGTTCGTCAACAACCTTTTTGTCATGACTAAGACGAGACGATGACAAGACTGCACAACTGTCCAAAAATGCTGACTAAGACTAAATTAACATGCATTATTGTTGACGAAAATGTTTTGTATAAAATAAAAACGAAGATAAAATCTCTCTTCATTTTCGTCTACAATTGTCTCTGCTTTTTCATCAGCTGTTACGTCTTTAAAATATTCAGCACGAGTTCGCGGCTTCGCTGTTGCTCAAGTTACAGGTCCGTGGAGCGGATCCCGCTTATTATATTGTTACCTACCAAATAAATCGATAATTTGGCACAAAATGATTTAAAAAGGAGTTTATTGATTTAAAAACGATTGTATTGTTTCCTCTAAAGAAAATAGTGCGCTCCGTCTCTACGGTTAGAATCCTGTGTGTCCATGGCAACGCTCTGTTTTTCATGGCAATGGTGTGTTATAGTTCGCAGCGGTCTGTTATCAAGAAATAAAATTGTGTGCGTAGAAAGAATTCGTCCACACGCCGCTCAAATAAATAAATAAATAAATAAATAAATGAAATCTCCTGAGCACAAGTCCACCCTGGTCTAGGCTTTTTGTGTTAAATTATATTTCCTGTCGCTGCGCAGCCTCTTTTATTGTACATGACAGCTTATGTCCCGATGACCGGTCTTTGCATTACGATTAAAAGCAGCATCAATAAAGTAAAAAATGTGATGTGCGGTCAAGTTCGAGTGTCTGCACTGTTTAAACGAGTGTTCTCACTTCTCACTGATACTTTTGTGATTCGGAGTTTTGACCAGATTTATAGCCTTGATATTGTTTCTTATTCAAAAGTGGTGACAGAAAAAACTCTTTACCCCCAGCCTGAAACCTCTTCCCACCCCCCTGTCACAATCACATCATAATCAAAATTAATAATTAGGCTTTAAAGCAAATGTATATGTAAGGGAATCAAGTTTAATTACATGTAATATTGCTCCAAATATCATCAATAATGGTGTGTGCAATACCATGTATAACTTGCATTAAGTTGGTAATTTATATGTATAATGTGTGTGTGTGTATATATATATATATATATATATATATATATATATATATATATATATATATATATATATATATATATATATATATATATATATACACACACACACCTACAGTTTTGATCTTAGGCTTTTCATTAAGTTATTTATTTCCACTATAACACTTGTGTTCCTGATATTATTGCATTTAATGAGGCCTCGTTGTATTTATTCTTACAATAGATTCCAGATGTGGTCAAGCTACAATTTTTTGACTAAAACTAGACTAAAGTTAAAAGACTTTTAGTCGACTAAAACTTGACTAAGATACCTTGAGTTTTCTTTTGACTAAAACTAGACTAAAATGACGAGACTTTTAGTCGACTAAAACTTGACTAACAAAAAAAGATATGTGAAAGACTAAATATGACTAAAACTAATAAGGACATTTGGCACAAGACTAAGACTAAATTAAAAATAGGTGACGAAATTAACACTAGACTGACGCACGCAGTTATATTTTTAAAGTTTGTTTTTACGTTAGCTAGCTACCAATTTCATTCTGAGGTTATGGGGAAATGTAAATTTAATGAAGCGTGGCTTTATAAAAACTCTTTTCGTCATTGGTTAAAATCAGTGGACAACAACGTTTTTGAGGCCTTTTGCACCATATGCAAAAAAAGGATTCAGGTAGGTACAATGGGAATGAAGGCATTAGAGTCTCATGCCTAGTCGTCCAAGCACATTAACGTTCTCAATGAACAAAAACAAACTCCTTCCATCGCCTGCGTGTTTCAACCAACTAATGTTAGCCAGTTATCTGCTAATGTGCCTTAAGTGGCAACAGGAACTAATGTTAGCCAGCTTGCTGCTAGTGCTGCAGACCCTCCAGCTATGGCCACAACTAGAGTGGATCTGCGCACAGCTTTTGGGTCCACACCAAAACTGACCTGATCTCCAGGTCCAACCTCTTGCGGAGAGGCTATAAGGAGTAGTTGACGGAACTGGCTGTCCTTGATAAAGACATTGCTGTCCTGAGTGAAGAGCTAAGGAGTTGACTGTGTTTCTTAATTTAATTTATTGTTGAGTTCTGCTTTTCGATGTTTATTGTTCAGGGGTCTCTCAGTTCCCCATATTCCCAGCATGGAATAAGTAGCTAGCTCATGTTAAAAAACAACTTAACATTGTTCAGCAAATTTTCTTGTGGCCTACTGAAATGTTTTTATTTTTCACGCTGCTTGGCTTATCTTTTACCCATTCCACATTTGAAAAATAAATGAACACAAGTTCAAGGATTTTGCTTTTCTTTGCTGGTAGGGACGTGAAATAGGTATTAATTTTTTATATAAATGGTCTTAAAAAGGTCTTAAAAAGACTTGAATTTAACTTGAAGAAACCTGTAGGAACCCTGTGTGTGTGTGTGATGTGTTGAAGGAGTATCCAGTGTGAGGTGTGTGTGTGTATGATGTGCTGAAGGAGTATCCAGTGTGAGGTGTGTGTGTATGATGTGCTGAAGGAGTATCCAGTGTGAGGTGGGTGTGTGTGTGTATGATGTGCTGAAGGAGTATCCAGTGTGAGGTGTGTGTGTGTGTGTGTGTATGATGTGCTGAAGGAGTATCCAGTGTGAGGTGTGTGTGTGTGCGTATGATGTGCTGAAGGAGTATCCAGTGTGAGGTGTGTGTGCGTATGATGTGCTGAAGGAGTATCCAGTGTGAGGTGTGTGTGCGTATGATGTGCTGAAGGAGTATCCAGTGTGAGGTGTGTGTGCGTATGATGTGCTGAAGGAGTATCCAGTGTGAGGTGGGTGTGTGTGTATGATGTGCTGAAGGAGTATCCAGTGTGAGGTGGGTGTGTGTGTATGATGTGCTGAAGGAGTATCCAGTGTGAGGTGTGTGTGTGTGTATGATGTGCTGAAGGAGTATCCAGTGTGAGGTGTGTGTGTGTGTATGATGTCTTGAAGGAGTATCCAGTGTGAGGTGTGTGTGTGTGTGTGTATGATGTGCTGAAGGAGTATCCAGTGTGAGGTGTGTGTGTGTGTGTATGATGTGCTGAAGGAGTATCCAGTGTGAGGTGTGTGTGTGTATGATGTGCTGAAGGAGTATCCAGTGTGAGGTGGGTGTGTGTGTATGATGTGCTGAAGGAGTATCCAGTGTGAGGTGGGTGTGTGTGTATATGTGTGTATGATGTGCTGAAGGAGTATCCAGTGTGAGCTCTGTGTACCAGTCAGAGGTGAAGCTGGAGGATGAAGTTCTCCGCATCTTCAGAACAAAGGGTTTACACTTCTTTGTGGTTTCTATGGTAACATGACAAGCTGAGATTTATTTTCTTTACGAGAGAGAATAAAGAGAGACTGCTGAGGGGACACAAGACACAAAAGGAATAACGAACTACCTCACCCGTGTTCCACAACATTAAATGTAATTAATTATAAATTAATAAAACTATCACATGCTTAATAAATAATAAATTGTAATCATTTTTAAATTGTGTGCAATAATAAGAATAAAACATTGACTTGCTGTCAAAGGAAAATAATTACTCTGAGATTGTAAGAATAACTGCACATCACTCTGTCACTCAGTACTTTACTGTAAAACAGTTTTGTTATGGTGGGTGTGTGTGGGTGTGTGTTTGTGTGTGTGTCTGTCTCCGTGTCGATCTTTCTATCTATATAGGTGGTGTGAGCGTGATTTGTGTCCTGTAGTGAGCAGGGAGATTCGAGGGCATTACAGCACCGATGCTGCACTGACTGACTCTCAGCTTGTTTACCAAGGACTGGAGGAGCAGAACCCCTGATCTCTCTCTCACACACACACACACACACACACACACACACAGTGATTACAATGAGATGTGATTATGATGAGTCACAGTTTCATGTTTATATATATATATATATATATATATATGTATGTA